>NW_028243114.1:0-65569 GCF_964263255.1 Lissotriton vulgaris
AAGGACAATTGACACAGATTATATTTATTTATTTATTTAATGCATTTTTATAAAGCGCAGACTTTACCCGAAGGTATCAGACCACTGTACAATAGAACGAGTTACGTTACATGAGAGAACTGTTACAGGAATGGAACAAACAAAAATAGCATGCCATAGAATCAAAGCGACGCAGACATAAGGGACACAATCTCAAGCACAGCAAGCACAGACTGTACAAGCAAAAATATGAATATATATGACAAATTTTACAATGACTAAAGAACTTCTTGGCAAAAAATAGCAGGCCATAAATCCAAACAACGCAGGCAAAAGGAACACAATATCAAATGCAGCAAGCACAGGATGTACAAACAAAAATATAAATATATGTGACAAATTTACAATGACTACAGAACTTCCTGGCGGGGTCTGGAACAAGAAAAAGGACTCCCGACTAATGAGGTGCCAACAGGATGGGACAGGTGCAAGACAGGACAGGTATCCTCCACTAAGTGCAATGCCAAAGTCACACCTCTCAATGCAGCTACACTCTGACCCCGACTGGGTAGATTGATTCTTCTCCCTCAGCAAAACCATACGTTGGGTCAGTGACAGGTCTGTGACAAGTCGGAAAAACTAAATAACTGAGCCTACCTTAGTTATAGTTATCAAAAGAGGGGATGGTGATCAATAGATCAGCAGGGCACTCGTTACCACTCAAACAAGTGGAAGGTCCAGTATCAGCCTGTGCGCCCAACAAGTCAATGTAAACAAAGTGGGTAGCTGAACCGTTCCTGAAAGAAGAGGTGATGTGTATTAGGCGTGACCGAGGGTGTACATGTAGCACCCTTGGGCATCCATTTTGTTGGAAATATTTGCCTCACACACCCGAATGGGTGTCATGTTTCATCATCGGCGTTGCTCCTCGTCGGGGAGGCGGTGCAATCCCCGACGGGCTCACCTCAAAGAGGGGCTCTTTACCGGAGATCTTTTGTTCCAACTGCCTTATGGTGAAGTGCGGGTATGCGGGGAATGGAGCAAATAAACTAAAAAGGTGATTTAAAATGTAGTAGGGCGTACCAAAAGTACTACTTTATTCTGGGGGTCTCCCTCTACTATTAAAAACGTGAAATCAACTTGCTGAGTACCACCTAGTTAGGTGTGATGGTACTAGACAAAGTTGGATATAAACATGGTCACCATGTTTATATCCAACTTTGTCTAGTATTTTCCTGACTTAGCCATTATATCCTATGGAAGGGGGATATCATGGCTAAGTTTGTGAGCCCCTATCATCAAGCTAACGCCAAACTTCGAGAGATTATCGTTGGTTTTCCAGCGATAATCTCTCATTTGGCAGTTAGCGCGACGATTTTTATCACTTCTGAGATAAGCATTGCTAATAGCAGGCTATCTCAGTGATAAAAATCCACGCTACCCGGCGATAACTATCCTAGCGCTAAGTGCGCTTAGCAATAATCATCGCTGGGGCTTGATAATATGGCCCTTAGATTTTGAAAGATAAAATTTCACCAGGGTTGCGGTGTGAAGTGTGATGGTGCCTCTGAAGTGTCTTCGGGTAGCGGACCCGGCAGCGGCGTCGTTGACTAGGTTGGGATGGGTTTTCTTCTGTTGCGGCAGAAAACACACCGTTCCCAGTGCTGGAAGGAGATGAAGTTGAAGTCTTTGTTGTTCTTGAGACTTCTTGGACAGCGAGAAAGCTCTACCTCAAGGCCTTGGAGAAACTTAGGAAAAACAAATGCAGAAAGTCCAGTCTAGTCCTTTCACTGCCCAAGACAGAAGCAGCCGCTGCAGTCCAACACATCAAAGCACACAGCAAAGCAGTAGTCTCTCCTCACAGCTTCTCCAGCCCTTCTTGAAACCTGCTTCTTGTTTGCAGGTTTCTTGATCCAAAAGAGTTCTAAAATTCTGGAGTCAGGGCCCTAATATTTATAGCACATTTTCCTTTGAAGTTGGTACAAAGTTCCTCTGGCACTCATAAATCAGTTCAGCCTGGCTCAGGCCAGGTTCACCACAGGAGGTGGAGACCGGTTTGTGAGAGGCAGCCACAGTTTATGTAGGTTCCAGCAACAACTCCACTCACTACTCTAAATGCAGCTAGGCCTATTCAGCCTGGCTATGAGTCACCCAGGAAAGGCAAGACATACCTCACCCCCCCCCCTTGTGTCTGTCTAGTGTGAATACATATTACCTTCTCCTGTCACTATAAAACCACACAGGGAATACACAAAAGGTATAGGCACACAGGATGGTTAACAAAAAAAATGCCCACTTTCTAAAAGTTATAGAAAAAACAAACTGCCAACTGCACACTTCTTTAGGTCCTCTATTTTGAGGAAAAACCAAGTAAAACTCCTGGGTTGATTGGGTATATTCCACTCTTACCCTTTTTATTTTATTATTTTTGATTTTTAACTATTTCACATATGAAAAGGACACTTGACGTTTTACTTCGTTTACACATAAATACACTTTTCTACAACATAAATACACCATTTATATGTACACAAAACATTTCTACAACATAGATACACCATTTATATGTACACGATTATTCCTTTTGATATATACACAAAACAAGACCATTTATATGTACACGATTATTCCTTTTGATGTATACACAAAACAAGCATTTGTTTTCTTGCAAAGACAAGAGTCACGCTTTGGACTCAAAGTTTAAATAAACAACTTGTTGTTTATCTAATCTTTGAGTCCAAGCATTAACTTGTTGTTTATTTAATGGAAAATGGTTTGTTAAGATGGAATCCTTTTGTTCTTTTCTGTCCCCCTTCTTTTCTCAAGCGAAGGGTGGGACAGGGGAGATGAGGAGACAAGAAACCAAAAAATGTCTGATGTAATGTGATCAACTGATACAAATATAATTGCCTGCTGGTGTCTGTACCTTCTAGTTTGTACCTTTTACACTTTCATGCAAAATTGAAAAATAAAGTAAAAATAAAATGTCTGTGTATTTATGTAAGTGCATGAGTGGTGCCTGGAAGTTACTAATTTAACTTTCCCCTTTGTATTCATATGTTGAAATAACTACATCAAAATGCATTTTCCTTCATCACCGAGGTCACAATAACATCAATAGTCAAAAATGACAAAGTGTAAAACAGATATATAGGTATATTTTACACAAAGTTTGAGTCTAGCTGTTTAGTACCATATTGGTTTAACTTTATTTTAACAACACATTTGTAAAAACCAGCAAATTCGAAAAATAACTTCTAACATCTGAACTCATGAATAGTCATGGGAAATAAAAAAACTGCTGCAAAAACAGTGCAATGCACAATCTGTAACAAGACCTTCTCTAGAGGGATGAAAAAAAAAAGTCCATGTTATATCATTTTAAAACCTATCATAGAAAACGTCTACAACTGGCGATCTAGCAGAGGGAAACTGGAGGACAATCTACACCAGTGGCAGAAGCAAAAACTCCTGACCACAAATTCACTTCAGAGGTTCAGACAACTGCAACAGATATAGCGCTAGAATTTTCAAGATCGGTCACGTATTGCATGGACTATAGTGTTGTTATAAGTGCTGGTGAGCAGTGTGTTACATCTATTCAAAATACTGCAAAAAATCATACATGCGAATTTTATTTACCCTTTTATATATTTTTCTCTTTTCTCAGTGCACATTTTTTTAACTTCTCCTGTCCCAGTTGCGATTTTTGTTACTATAAAACAGAACACAAACATTTTAAAACTTTACAAAAGCACAAAAAATATTTTAAAAAAAACTCAAAATCATGTCACCGGGAAATAAAGGAATAGCATTGGATAATACACTTTTCAACTAAAATAATAAGAAGAACACACCCATGTATATATCTCGAAGATTCTTTCAGACGAGTTCTTAAAGAGCAGATTTGTGCACAAAGGGTACAAAATAAATTCTTGCGAGACTATATCCATGCTTTATTATCTAAAACCTTACCATAGCAATAGTGTCAAACCAATAAGAAGGCAATGCAAGGCAGAAGGCCCCTCAACTTCAATAGCAGCTGCAACAACCTTCAGAGGCCCAATCTCAACTTCAAGATTTGGCTCCACAGTTTTCCCGGATGGCATCATTCTGCATGGATTGTACTGTTGCAGTGCGCTGGAGAGTAGTCCATAACAGCCGTTCGCAATATTGCAAAGAATCATAAATGTTTATTTTCCCTAGAATGCTGCTCAGGACCAAAGAAATGAAACTGCACATCATCACAAAACCTTTTCTATGTCTGCCACAGTACCATGCAAAAGTGCTCTATTGATTTCTCCTCAACATAAAGCAGGAGTTTTCACAATAGTACAGCCTCCTAACTAAAGTTTGCATTGTTGAGTGGTGTACAGCTAACATTCTGAAATGATGGAAGCTGCTTTGGCACACTTTGTTTGATAATCAAGTTAGTGAGTATCCCTACAAATGTGCATGCTTTCCAATCTTGCAAGCATCCAATCTTTGTAAAGTCCTTATTTTGTGTTTTAAACTTCGCCTTGTAAATATATATAGAAATGTCCATAATGTATCAACGGATTGCTGTTGAATACTACAAACACTACTACAATTCCATTTCTTTACAGGCACCTGACTCTGCTTTCCTTGTACCTCTTCTCCAAAAACTTGTTTTACATTTCTAGGTACTATAATCTCTTTCGCTATAGGACTGCCATTCTTCATTTCATAACATTGTCCTCTTTCAACAATAGCATGAACTAATCTGTTATCCTGCTGATAACTTTCTTAATTAAAGAAATGCTCTGTACTAGAAGTATGTATCCAATCTCTACTAAAAACTGTACAAAAGTTACTTCTATTCACTAATCTTTGCTTCTGGTTTTGTCTCCTGATGCACAACGCCATTTTGTCAAGAGTTTTCATTCTATTTAAAATCAAATTAAAAGCATACTCTTTGAAGCAAAGTTCTTATCAACTATTCTCTCAACTCGTTCTTTCTGTTTCAATGCATCTCCCCTTCTTCAAATTTCTCAGTAGATTTACAACTATTCTACTATGAAACATCCTGGCTCTGATTTTCTTAAACTGCTTCGGTCTCCTGGTTAGGGTGTGTCCATCTTTGTTTTAATCTTTTTTGTTCATGCAATGTACACTTTGCCCACATTTTTGTTTCTCATAGTCATATTTGTATTTTATTTATTTTGTAATAACTTACCTCACCATGCATTCCAGAAACTGTGCCAACTCAATCCCTGTGCACTCTGTGTTTAAAGTGGAAAGCATTTTTAACGAAGTCGGCAGTAGATGAGCTAAGGGGAAACTGTCCATCTTTGGCACGAAGCCGGCAGTAGATAGCTCCACTGAGGAGCCCCACTTTGACAAATTCGCTGTCCTGGAAAAGGTGCTAGTGGTGGATCTAGTTGCATAAGCAAAATCAGGATCGGCAATCGACCCCTGCCCAGTGGCGGTGGTGAAAAGTGTGCAAGATATAGTTGCTGATAATCTTACAATAATGTTCAATCATATCTTTAGGATGGGAGTTTTCTCTAAGCTGTGGAAAATGGCATTAATGCTGCCTAGCCAAAAAAAAAACCTTAGATCCAGAGGACGTGCACATCTATCGCCCAATATTGCGCCTAGCTTTTCCTGCCAAACTTCTAGAGAGGGCCATGAATAAACAGCTGATGGAGTACATCAACTTACATAGCTGTTTGGGTGATACTCAACACAGGTTTAGAACCGGTCACAGCACTGAGTCAGCCCTGATCAAATCAGTCGAGTGAATCAGGATAGCTCTAGACAGCGGAGGGAGGGAATCACTTATTCTGTTGAATTTGTCGGCGGCCTTCGACACTGTCCACTATTCTATTTTGGTGGATAGACTAACAACGATAGGGGTAAAGGGGTCAGAACTCGATTGGCTTAAATCTTTTCTGGAAGATAGGATGCAATTTGTAGCTATGGACCAGTTTAAGTCTAACCCTTTTCAGTTACCTTGTGGACTGCCACAGGGCTCTTCAATTAGCTCTACTCTTTTTAATGTCTACAAAGCTGCTTTGGCCCCAGTTATAAAATTCTTCGCTTTGCCCTAACCTCATATGCTGATGATATGCAAATTGTTGTAGCAGTCATGAACCATCCATGTTCTATTAGCAAGCACTTCAATGATTGCATGATAGCTGTAAATTCATGGATGAGCTATAACGTTCTAAACCTGAATTCTATTAAAACGGAGGTGGTCATCTTTGGCAACGATCCCTATTTCTGGTCCCCGGGGTGGTGGTCAACTACTCTAGGTGAATTGACAGTGCCAGTAGAAAAGGCAAAAAAACTTGGGATTATTATAGACAACAGGCTTACCTTTGCTCAGCAGATCAATGCTTTGTCATCTTCCACTTTTTTCATTCTAAGGAAAATTAGAAAGATCCTCCCATTCATCCTAGAAAATTCTCAAAAACTGGTCATGTCAGTGCTGATATTGGCCAGATTGGATTACTGTTTTGGCCTATACCTTAATTTCTGGGACAGGCATTTTAGGAAACTTCAGGTATTGCACAACACAGCCACATGAATTCTCACCTGTACCCCTAAATATGTATCAGTTAGGAAAACAATCAAACAGCTACATTAGCTGCTGGTGAAGGAGCGGATCGAATTCAAAGCTTTGTGCTTCGCGTACAAAGCCTTGCACAAGCAAGGACCTCAAGACTTAGGCCAGAAATTCAGATGGTACACGCCTAGTAGATCACTTAGCTCCTCTGACTCCAGAACCTTGGTGATACCAAAATTCAAAAGAATGAATTGGGGTGGCAGAAGTTCTTATCTGGGAACTATAAAAATATGGTATATACTCCCGCTATCCATCTGATCTGCCACTTCCCTTCTCAGTTTTAGGTGGCAGAGAAAACCTGGCTTTTCAGCATATCAGACTTCTGGTAAAGTTTCCTGTTTTTTGGTCCTATTAGTAGGTTAATGCCAGGACACTGTTTGGAAACAGAGCGCTTCATAGGTCTCCTACATTAACATTAACATTAATCTTTGCAAATGACCACATATATTTTTAAGAAATGACTTCGTCTTTTTACCAGGAGCTCTTTTTATCTTTCACTACTTTTTGTGCATTTTTTTCTTTTTGTAACTCATTTCTGAGAGATACTGTAGTTGTTCCTGTTGCTTTTTCATCTGAGCTTTTGTAGGCATTCTAACTGTGTACAGTAATGTAGATATTGTTCAGTAAAGAAAACTAAGTATATTTACATTTTTGCCCTAGCCAATCAACCATCGACTTTACTACTGACTTACACATAATACAAAAACTCTTTTGATGTTATGTTGTAGTTTTAAATCTACAGATGAACCTAGCTATATTACTACATACACTTACTTTAATATACCAAACCCAAAGCAAAACACAAAACTTTATCAGTTACCTTTTAACATTTTAGCACCCTGTCATACAACACAGCTGCACCATATCTCACTTCTTACTTATATATGGTGAAAGAATAGTGTATTGCTTCTATAGTAAATTTAAAAATGAACATCAAGTCAAGTGGGCATATTTACAAGGCCCAAGTACTTTCTAGTGTGTCACTTTTTGACACCCCAGCGGCGTAATGTGGTGCTCCATATTTGCAAGGCCATGTAAAGCGACTCTGTATGGTTTTTCATGGCCTTACAAATACGGGCCCTTTTCATGCAGCATTTTGTTTAAAAGGAGAGTGCCATGGGTGTTGCTGAGGGTGTTCCCATACAACACCCATGGATTCTGCCACATACCCAACTTTACAACAATTTGTAAACCTGGGAATGCGTCAGCATCCGACACCTCTCCAGGGGAAGTGAAGGGAGATGCAACGAGATGAAATATTTGTATTTCTCCTCATTTTTCCTCTATCTATGCGTGCTGCATTCTGCAGTACGCATAGAGTAAAATACATCTTGTGATTGTTTTTGTACAATTATACCCACAACACGGGCACCCTTGTACCATGGTGCAATGGTGCCTCCGTTGGTGCATGGCAGGCAGTTGTGCGCCAGCATAGGGGAGAGAAGAGGGATTCATCATATTGTTGTAAATATGACACATTCCTGTGCTTTGAAAGTCCTGCAGCACAGCTGCGCTAAATGGCTTGTGGCTCCACAATGCATTACTTGTAAATTTAGCCCCAAGTGTACAAATATATTCATAGTCTCAAAACTGTAAATCCGAAAACACAACATAAGAGCCATTTGCATGCCTCTCTACTTTTTATCACTGGTGTACTTAGAATCTCAGTACTGTTCTACTTAAATGTATCAGATCTACGTTTTGGGAAACGGTGCATATAACAATCTGCATGTTAATCTCTATCAATGCCTATAGCTCACTAATTCTTTCAAGTACATGCAAAGAGTGTGTCACAGATTGCATATATAATTAACCAGATGGTTCTAAAATCCTACATATTCTGCAGTCAAACTTGTCAAAACATGTGTGTGGTTGAATACATGAATACTCCCTGGATAATTGACTTGGTGCATAGGTAGTGCCTAGGTGATTCACTGAGGATACAGGTAGTGCCTTGATGATTCCCTAAGTATGTGAGAACACTATGGATCATTCCATATCTGCATAGTTACTGCCTGCGTGTTTGCATGAGTATATCATTACTATCTGGGTGTTTGAATGAGTGCACTGTTGTGTGTTGATTTAGATTCTGTATGAATTTCCCGATGTATACCCTTATATAGGTACAATTCACATGGCCCTTATTTAGGTGTTGCTCATGCTAACCAAATACAGGCATGGCCACCTACATCTGTTCATCTACGTCACAACGACTTCTTGGAAAACCAGACTCTTAATCCTTTAGGACTTCCTCTTGCTTGGATATTGATTTCTCCAAGAACTCGTTTATTATGCATGATCATCTATACCTTGGGGGTTCATTCATGACGTTCATATGCCCGACTTTTACGTCAATACTGGAATTCCTAAACACCTTCAAGGTATAAATATGCCTTCACTTGCCATGGCAAACCACGGTTCGGTCAACGGTTCGACTGTCTACTTGCATGACGTGGCTCGCCACAACAAGTTCGGAAGGAAGTCCAATCCCCAACTGATGCACTGACCAGACTCTGCCATCCTTTTTATATAAAGAGGTTGTTCCAACAATGGCCCTAATTATCAAGAATTGTTGTGCATCATATTACTTCAAAACATGTGACTGAAGTCTAAGAAACAAGTAATCATTTTTATTACTATTTTATTAGTATTTATTATCTTTTTTTCTTTTTTCTTGTTCGATATAAAACATTATCCCATTTGCATATTATATACATTTTTCACCCAAAGGACATGATTTTTGGCAAATATATACAAAGTATCACAAAATAATTATAAATACACAAATTACAAAATTTAAGAAAAACACCACCTGATATCGTATACACACACTCAAAAGTTCATACACCCTCACATCCAAACTTCATTCATACTACACCAAAAAGGAAAAAGGGAAGAATAGATTCTGGGTTGGCCCGATCTCAATGCCAATATTAAGGTCTCAAAAGGGAATTGAGAGACCCCTGCACCAGGTCGACGCGCGTTTCTTCGGCTCTAGGCCACCTTCCTCAGGACCTTCTTCTTGACAGATTCCTTTAAGACATCAGGGAACCCAAAGATTATATGAAGAAGACAATAATCTGTCACTGGAGTAAAAAAGGACTAAGATGATAGGTTTGAATAAATACGCATAATTACGATTAATTCAGAGACTCCTCACATAACCAGAGGTTGTGACAACAAACTTCATCGCGAATGACATAGAGAACAATCTCTTGTAAAATGTACATAGGGGTATACTGGACACAAAGACATTTATTAGATAAAAAAGGAAGAAACAGTTGTACAAAGACACAAACACACACATTTTCTAGTTTGAGTTCTCCTTCCATAATATGAGATCATGATGTATCAAATTTATATGATCGTCTACTTACATACAACAATGACTTTTTCTTTAGTTCGTGTTTCTAAAATCCTATTGGCACCAGAGATCGATAATATGGGTAGACAGGGTATATATATATCAGGCACCTGAAAGATGGATAACGGTGTCTTGAAACTATATATTTCTAAATAGTTTTACTTGTGTTGATTTATGCCTGAATCAAGGGTAAAGGAAAGTGTTCTTACCTGTTATAGGGACCTCATAGTAGATACAGGAAGATGGAGTAATGATTGTGATGGAGGACGTGTAGTCTTCTCTATGTCTAGCTGGTGAAAGGGAAAATATACTATATTTAGAGGTGTTGGCTTACCCAATCTCGATGTAACAAAGTAGTGTAATGAGAACACACCTGCTGGGCAGCTGTCAAGAAACTTTCTATTTGATACGAAGTACGGTGACAAGAGCGGATATTTCTGTAGATAGGGTATTCCCCTCGTGTGAGTTTCTAAAGAAAATCAAACAAATGACGATCTTAAAAATTTGGAACGCCAGCTCTCGATATCTAATACCAGACCCCTAGGGGTCCAAAGAGAATCGGCTACATCAACAGTGCCTCGAAGCGGAGGTGTCTTACACCTCGAAGTATCCAAGAAGATTATGTTTATTTAGCAGATACACACCTTCTAAAAACGCTGACAGCTACCGCGCTGTTAATCCGAAGTTGGTTGAAGAGATAATTATTTCTTTACGGGGAGTATTTTTCTTGTAGCAAGTTCTAAAGATGACAAAGAAATGAGGCTTAGAAAAATTAGAGCACTCAATTAGTTGAAACGGACCCAAAGCGATCCAAATCTTTACAGTTATATAGCTGATACGTAAGAGTGAAGAATATCTTACATTTGACAATGTCGATGAGTTCTCGAGGGAGTGGAATTAAGTATTAAGGCTGCTCTGTAACTAAGTCCGGCCATCTGTAAGAAAAGGGGAGATAAACGAAAAAATTCTAAAGATCGAATTTATGAGGAGCATAACCTCTATGGATTCCACAAAGGAATGAATCGAGAATTATAAGTAAAAGTGCCAATGAAGGCCAGTGCAATATGATTGCAACTGAAAGATAGTTATTCTAGCCGACATGTCTTGAATGTAAAGAATAATACGTATCCCATAAAGGTCTTGCTTACCGGCGTTTTCTAACTCCGTGGCATGCACTCCCCTCCGTCTACCGATCTCGTGGTTAAAAAGGCGTCCTCAATGCAATGTCCGGTTTTATATGTCATATGAAGGCGTCCCTACCCAGAATTACCAACTATACTGCCGACGTTCGCGCTAGCACGTCATGGCGCGCTGGAAATAAACGACAGACTATGTTTCGCTCCACAATTGCTATCCGTAGAAACAAAAATGTGGACAACGAATAGAGAAGTTCCTTTAATACAAAAGAAGAGTATATATATAATATCTATGTTGTTGGCACTCGAAACGATGTATAATAACAACCTCTAATTAGCAGAGTAAGAGAAAGTGGCCCACATTACATTACACAAGTTATCAAAATTAAGGATCAGTGAACACGAATAAAGACAAACACTAACTAAAGATTTCCAATCCCAAAAGGAGCCATTTATACATGGAGCAGTATATATGACAGAGGGATTTCTCATCCTGTGTGCCTTGAGAACCGATCTGAAAGAAGAGCGATTGTACAACAACTTACAGTTATAATTCAAAATTATTAAAAAATTATTTTGTGCAGGTCTGCATACATAGCCATGTATACAGTGGGTAACTGTACAGTTTATTTCATTAGAGAAATAGAAAGCAAAAATGATGCTACAGCTTAGATATCATAAAGGTCTGAGATGGGGGAAAAGGATAGTTTAATTCGTAATAGATATGAAGAGCAGATGTTGTGCTACAGCTTAGATATCACAAGGGACTGAGATGGAGGAAAAAACAAGAAGGTATGAAGTCAAAATCCAAAGGGGATCACCGAAGCTCTATTTGGTATCATACCAAGTAATCTCCTCATTCAACCCGTGCTTCACGCAATCCAGATGGTAAATCCAGAAGGTCTCGCATTTCTTCCGTGTAGTTTCATTTGATTGACCTGGTCTCGACAGTACCTTTTCCAGAATGGACCATCTGATTTCCTGCTCATTGTGATTTTTCTCCAGGCAATGTTGAACTAAAGGTGCCATTAGTTTTTTAGTCCTGATGGCAGACTTGTGTTCACTAAAGCGTACTCGGAATTCGCGACCTGTTTCTCCCACATAGGCCAAACCACAACTGCAGAATAGAATGTAAATGATGTTATTACTGCGACAGTTTGTAAAAAACCGCAATTTTATTTCTTTATAGTTGTATTTAATGACATCAGACGTGATAGCCGAGTCACATGCGTGGCATGAGCCACATCTGTGATTACCAAGTACAGCTGGTAAGCCCGTAATGGAACGTAAGTTGTCTGAGAATGTACTTTTTATTTGTCTGGTATGAACCAGCATATCTCTGAGATTTTTGTTCCTTCTAAATGCTAACAGCGGAAGAGGCAAGGGAGGGGCATGTTCGTCAGAGTTCAGGATTCTCCAGTTCTTATTAATGATGTTTCTGATTTTAAAGTTCAAAGTGGAATGATTAATCACACACGTAATCCGGTTATTATTTGGACGTTTAGTCCCCTGGAGTAGTGCCGCTCTGTCATAGTATTTAGCTCTTTTGTAAGCATGTTGTACAAGACGATGGGGATAACCCCTCTTGATAAGTCTTTTTTCGAAGATCATCTCCATGTTTGTGAAAGGAATTCATATCCGTACAATTGCGACGGATACGCAGAAATTCCCCAAAGGGAATAGATTCCCTTTGGCAGTTAGGGTGGTAACTGTCGAATTTAAGGATGGTATTTTTTGCTGTGCTTTTCCTGAAGAGGCTCACTGTCAGATGTCCATCAATGCCCTCAATGCTGATATCCAAAAAGTCTACTTTCTGGTTATTGTAGTTCACTGTGAATTTCAAATTTGTATCACTAGCATTGAGCCAAAGGATAAATGTTTGTAAAAGGTCAACTGAGCCGCTCCAAATAAAAAAAATATCATCTATAAAACGCTTCCAAACAGAAACATTTTCAAAAAATGGAGCCAGTTCGTTATAGATGTTCATCAGCTCCCACTCTCCCATGAAGGTATTAGCCACACTGGGGGCACAAGAAGCCCCCATTGAAGTCCCTTAATTTGTTTGAAAAGGCGGCCGTTACATTCAAAGTAGTGTAAAGATTTGGATCGCTTTGGGTCCATTTCAACTAATTGAGTGCTCTCATTTTTCTAAGCCTCATTTCTTTGTCATCTTTAGAACTTGCTACAAGAAAATTACTCCCCGTAAAGAAATAATTATCTCTTCAACCAACTTCGGATTAACAGCGCGGTAGCTGTCAGCGTTTTTAGAAGGTGTATATCTAATAAATAAACATAATCTTCTTGGATACTTAGAGGTGTAAGACACCTCCACTTCGAGGCACTGTTGATGTAGCCGATTCTCTTTGGACCCCTAGGGGTCTGGTATTAGATATCGAGAGCTGGCGTTCCAAATTTTTAAGATCGTCATTTGTTTGATTTTCTTTAGAAACTCACACGAGGAGAATACCCTATCTACAGAAATATCCGCTCTTGTCACCGTACTTCGTATCAAATAGAACGTTTCTTGACAGCTGCCCAGCAAGTGTGTTCTCATTGCACTACTTTGTTACATTGAGATTGGGTTAGCCAACACCTCTAAATATAGTATATTTTCCCTTTCACCAGCTGGACATAGAGAAGACTACACGTCCTCCATCACAATCATTACTCCATCTTCCTGTATCTACTATGAGGTCCCTATAACAGGTATGAACACTTTCCTTTACCCTTGATTCAGGCATAAATCAACACAAGTAAAACTATTTAGAAATATGTAGTTTCAAGACATAGTTATCCATCTTTCAGGTGCCTGATATATATATACCCTGTCTACCCATATTGTCGATCTCTGGTACCAATAGGATTTTAGAAACACGAACTAAAGAAAAAGTCATTGTTGTATGTAAGTAGACGATCATATAAATTTGATACATCATGACCTCATATTATGGAAGGAGAACTCAAACTAGAAAATTTCTGTGTTGGTGTCTTTGTACAACTGTTTCTTCCTTTTTTATCTAATAAATGTCTTTGTGTCCAGTATACCCCTATGTACATTTTACAAGAGATTGGTCTCTATGTCATTCGCGATGAAGTCTGTTGTCACAACCTCTGGTTATGTGAGGAGTCTCTGAATTAATCGTAATTATGCGTATTTATTCAAACCTATCATCTTAGTCCTTTTTTACTCCAGTGACAGATTATTGTCTTCTTCGTATAATCTTTAGGTCCCCTGATATCTTGAAGGAATCTGTCAAGAAGAAGGTCCTGAGGAAGGTGGCCTAGAGCCGCCGAAACGCGCGTCGACCTGGTGCAGGGGTCTCTCAATTCCCTTTTGAGACCTTAATATTGGCATTGAGATCGGGCCAACCCAGAATCTATTCTTCCCTTTTTCCTTTTTGGTGTAGTATGAATGAAGTTTGGATGTGAGGGTGTATGAACTTTTGAGTGTGTGTATACGATATCAGGTGGTGTTTTTCTTAAATTTTGTAATTTGTGTATTTATAATTATTTTGTGATACTTTGTATATATTTGCCAAAAATCATGTCCTTTGAGTGAAAAATTTATATAATATGCAAATGGGATAATGTTTTATATCGAACAAGAAAAAAGAAAAAAAGATAATAAATACTAATAAAATAGTAATAAAAATTATTACTTGTTTCTTAGTTTTCTGTCACATGTTTTGAAGTAATATGATGCACAACAATTCTTGATAATTAGGGCCATTGTTGGAACAACCTCTTTATATAAATCTGTTAACCTCCCCCTCTGTTCCGTGGCAACAACTTAATCTCTTTTTGAGGTGGTCCCATCTTACATGCTGCAGACTCTGCCATCCTCCTCGCCGAGAATCCAGCTCCAGTGTTTCTGACTCCCCTTGCGGGGAGCCAGAAACACTGGGAAAGAGATTCCAATCTCTCTCATTCTAAGGTATGGAGCAGACTAGAACCTAGAGGGACTCTTGGCAACTCTAGCAACTATTGTTAAACTAAACTATAGCTAAACTAAACTATAGCTGAACAGCACCTACTTCTTCCCTTGTACTACACTTAGGTTAGGTACACTGCGGTAGGATTTTTTTAGAAGCACCAGATGAGTATTTTAGCCTGTGTTATTTATGTATGTATTTTTATGAATATATGTCATAGTTACAGACCATGCTATTGCAGTATTATTTGATCCTACTGCTAACGCTGTATGTATTATACTTTGCATTCTGTATTACGATTGTAGCAGTTCATATCACTTGCATGAGAAATAAGACTGTTCAATAAACCCTTTTTATTGAAACGCCTGTCTATCTATTTCTGTGCAACTCTGTAGAAATGAAGCATGCCTGATTGACTTAGTGAAACAGTTATCTATTGTTTCTACGAGTCTGAGACTGTTCCGATTCTTAGGGAAACAAATTTGTCATGTTTATGCGGTTGTCAGAAACAAATCCCTTCTTGTTCCTTTGAGAAGTTTCTATTGACCTATGCGTTAGCTGGCACACACAAGTAATTAAGTTTAATGTACTCGATAGAGACATACTGACCTCAGTCCTATATCAAAACTATAGTGTATATATATGTATATCGAAGAAGACCGTTTGGTCGAAACGCGTCGCCAATAAACGCAATTTGAAACACAGACCCTGGTGTGCGAGTCGTTTGTGTGGTTCCTGGGAGGAAGAAACTCTGGTCGGGAGCCCTTTCAACCATATATTATATATATATATATATATATATATATATATATATATATATATATATATATATATATATATATATATTATTCCAACGCGCAAAGCCATGGGAACTACACTACATGGCGCTAAACGGTTTGGTAAGCCACTAATTTAACGGTAGATACTGAAGTAACTCAGTTGTGGTTTTCTAAGAGACCCTACTCTTAAAACTCCATAAGATGTCTGGAGTAGTATAGGGATAATGTCCACCACAGCTGAATAGGACAAAAATCCTATCTATTAGCCTTTTGGTTTGTTCAACATTGAGAAATACAGTGTTCCAAAATATTGCACACCTTATCTTTGTTCCCTTGAAACTTGCTCTGCAACTTTCATTAAACAATGTCCGAGGACAACAACACCGAAACCGGTGGAGCTGTACCCGACCATGTCGCAGCAGTTTTTTATAATACAGGTTTTAATGAAACCGATGAGAATGCTATA
Source organism: Lissotriton vulgaris (assembly GCF_964263255.1). Classification (NCBI taxonomy): domain Eukaryota; kingdom Metazoa; phylum Chordata; class Amphibia; order Caudata; family Salamandridae; genus Lissotriton; species Lissotriton vulgaris. The sequence continues at coordinate 16,249 of NW_028243114.1, forward strand.
ATCATTCCTCCAAATTTAAGGAGAGCCATCGCTCTAAAACTCATAAAACATGGGCTAACACCAAGAAGTGGTAGAGACGTTTTTGTAATAGAGGCACATGAATCTCACCAGACGGAGGTATTCTATTCATGGATAGTATTCCCTAAATCAAATCCAGTAACACACGTGTTTCACTTCTACAAAGAAGATGAACCACCTGAGGAATATATTCCTTTCGAGGATGTTGAAATTCCACTCACATACCAGGAGCATCATCTCTGGTTTAAAACATTTAAATCACATTACCAGGCTCGGTCCACTAGGTAGACCAGGAGCAACATGGCCGGTTTTAGCCGGCTATGCACCACATCCTGACATTGAAGACATGTCAGATGTAGAATTACTCACTCAACTCAAAGAGTTAATCAACATTTATAGACAATTGGTTCAATATGTCATGCGGAATCTCACAGTCCAACCACCATTAGTTATTCCACAACAAACCTCTCACCAGGGGAATACACTAAAAATCACACCACAGACTTTACACGCAGTCATGGGAAAATTGCCACAAAACCTGAACAAATTCTGTTCTGGATACCTCACAAAATTACTCAAATCGAATCTGTATTTCCTAATACCAGCCCTTATGAGAAACATAGAATTCTAACAATCTGTTTACCAATGGGGATAACACCACATCTGGAAGAGTGCACCACCTGGGGTACAGTCTTTGCTGCTATTTACACTATAACACATGGTGTTCCGTCTATCTCGGTAACACCTAATGTCCTGAAACAGATTTAAAACGAATAGCCTGCTCTGAATTTAGGTATGAAGTTACTGAAAAATTTCAACCAGTTCTCAACAATAATATTATCTAACATTAAGGGAGAAGCAGCATCAGTGGCAATCCGCAAGAAATTAAGGGAATTTGATGTAACAGAACAACTACAAGAACTAGCCAGAATAATTGAAAAATCCTATGTAGAATTAGGCAGAGACAGTTTGGGTGGGAAACCAGTTAAACCACAACTGTCTGAAAATCCTGAAAAGGCCTTTACTAGAAACAATCCTACCTCTTCTAAAAAGAAGTGGGAAAATAACAAACATTCTAAAGAGAAAGATTCTCAACCCTGAGGTAGGTCTCCTTAAAAGGAGCCCTCTGTAAGGAGGTATACCCTCAGGAATAGGGATAATTTGAGAAAACCTGACAGGTATCAAGATACTGATACACGTTCCTCTCGTACCTTTCAGATACCTGAAAGAAGCGGACGTGAAGTCCAAAGACGATTAACATGTCAGAAAAACAAAACAAAACCTCAATTCTCCAAGAAGAAAGTAGCAGGTCTAAAGATCGGACATGTCGAGGATTCTGAGAACAGAGCTCAAGAACGGAGAACGGGCTCAGACAATGTTGGACAGCGCAGCAGAAGTATCAATAGCTCGCCAGAACTTGAAGGGACTTCTGGAGACAGTGGACCTGAATGAAGACATTCAAGTTGAGACTGCAGACACCAGGGTTAGTTCTCCACATAGGTTATAGGTTATATGAAATAACACTCCGGATGGAGGGAGACATATCAAGAAAAGTGAAAGCACTCTTTTGGGAGAGACGTTCAAAGGGTTATGATATACTTCTAGCAGAACGGGACTGGCCACCAGAATTTGTCAGGGAGTGCCCACATGGCGAAGACATCATTATGCCAGCCTTCTCCAACCATGTTCCAGTACATTTAAAATATACTTATGCCAGGAAATGGACAGTCGCCCATGCCCCAGCATTATACAAAAATCATGTAGGATGGGATGAGGACTCACCTCACCACACAATCCAGTTAAAAAATCAACCAACTGCACAAAGGCAGTATCCAATTAAGCAAGAAGCTAAAAAGCAGGTCAGGGATATCTTAGATCAACTTGAATACCAAGGGGTGATTGAAACTTGCTCCTCATTAATGAAAAATCTTTGTTTCCTGTTTCCAAACTAGTCAATACATATTGTCTCGTTTTGGATTACAGACATCTAAACTCTTGTTGTAAAACATTTGCAGTGCAAAATGCACACAGTACAGCATTAATGAATAATATTGTGCGTAAAAATTATAAAACCCCATTAGACATTTCAAATGGTTACTTTTTTCAAAATATTGCACCTGAATGTAGGTATTTGACCGCTTTCTCAATAATGGGGACCCAGCGTCAATTCTGTCATCTCCCTCAAGGATTCAAGAATAGTCTGGGGTTATTCTCAGTGAGAGTAACAGAGTTACTACAAACTTATGATGACAAGGCATTGTCATATGTCGATGATATCTAGCTGACAGGCGATGACCTGAACAGGTACTTGAACAGGGGGAACACCATTATACTGGGCTTTGCCTCCGAGGGTTATGAATTCAATTTGAAAAAATCAAGAATTCCCATCGCAGCGTCCTTTTTCTAGGATATGAACTTTTAAGCGAAGGCAAAAGCCTGGCAGCCAACTTTTTAGAAAAGTGTGTGCCTGCTCCAACCTCCAAAAATGCGGAAAAACTTACAGTTCAATTCAATTCAATTATACTTTAGTCGGTTTTTAAAAAGTGAAAAACCATATAAGTTCAATAATAAAAACATTTTTTAAAAATGGTGAGACTTTTTACTTCTATGAAACAATAAATATATTAAAAAGGAAGTAAAACATAGTTGATATTTGCCATTTTGCTAAGAGGACCACTTCATGTCACAAAGATAAATATATGCAGAATGTCCAGGTATAAGAATAAATCGAAACATAATAGGAGATAGGAAAAAGTAGGCAAAAAGTTACCTATTTTTATATAAGGTACAGGTGTTTCAACACAAGGATTCTAAATTTGGTCTATGTTTTAAACAGAGTTTTAAAAATCTGGCCAAGCTCTTTGCAAAACACTCTGTTTCCAGATATTGGATTGCATTGTCGCAGCCCTAGAATTTTTAATATTGGTATGACCCACTGTAACCTTGCTTCCTGATAAAATTTGCAAACCATAACCACGTGGAATGTGGACTGGGAAAAAACACCATTACAGGGGAAAGGAGTCAGTGGATTTGACCAGTCGTTGACCTTAGGGAATGTGATCAAACTGTGAAATGTGTTCATTCTAAAATGAATTAGAACAAACCTATCGAATCCATTCGGATTAAAGGTCAAGTGAGGCTGGATGTTCAAAGTGGTTTGAATCTGTAAAATGTGTTGGGCTGAACTTTTGGCGGACTCAGTGGTCAGTCGTAGTTCCGCCATATGTGCTAGACATAGTTTCTAAAAGTTTTTTTCTGGGAATCTCAATAATCTGTTGTGGGTTGTGATAATACCGAATTAGACCCAGGTCTGTCAACATTTTTTTATTATAAGCCAACCAGGCTATTTTGTGTACCTTATCGAGGGCAAGGCAATCGCTTATGAGTTCCCTGTTAAACGCTAATTTTGAAACGGACCATATTCGGTGCCATAATAGGAGCGGTTGGAGTTTGACTAAGTCAGTAACGTATGGGATACCCAGTTCTATACGGCAAGTAAAGGTGGAGGTACTACGCGGAACCGCTAAAATGAACCTAAGGAAACTATTCTCCACCTTTTGAAGTGCCTCCACTCTTCCATGACCCCAAACTCCTGCTCCATAGATCGCCAAACTAAGACATTGGTCTGGTAAATCTGTATCTTTTCTACAGGTGATCGTTTACGCAGACTGTGGGCGAAATTAGCCAGGGCGGTGGTAGTCCTAATAAACGACAACTTCCTTACCTCTATTGCCTGCTTCCAAGAAGATTTATTATCTATTAAAATACCAAGATAGGGATACACAGTAGTGGTTTCCAGTTTGAGTTGTTCAAAAAATATACTGCGTATTTTCTCGTTCCCAGCCCCTGCAGTCATGACAAAAGTTTTTTTAATATTTACTTTTAGATCTAATTTGGCCATGTAGGTATGATATCTGTCAACGGCATGTTTGAGTTCTAGGGGGGTTTGCGCTATAATTACGGTGTCGTCCGCGTAGAGTAGAGCGGGTATTGGTCTTTTTCTCACGCAGGGTAGGTCCCGGGACCTTTCAACATTGCCTGCTCCAGCCCGTTGGTATAGAGCGAGAACAGGAAGAGGGCCAGGACGTAGGCCCTGCCTGACCCCTCTTTCCACTCTGAACGGTGCCGTAAGATCACCTCCTATTCCGTACCTAACTCTGGCCGTAGCATCTTAGAAAGTTTAGTAAAGGAGGATCAACCCCCATTTTACTCAGTACCTTCCACAATTTAGAATGGCTTACGCAGTCAAATGCTGCTGACAGGTCTAGGTAAGCCATGTAAAAACCACCCCCCTTAGCGCTAGTATATTTGGCCATCAGTAGGGCCAGGTTAAGGGCTTGTTCTGTTGTACCCATACCCTCCCCGAACCCATACTGAAGATCAGAGAGAATGTTATGATCCTCTGACCAATGGGTTAGGCGGTCAAGTATAATTTGTCCCACTACCTTTCCCAAGGAGTCTAGAAGGGATGTTGGCTGATAGTTGGTCGGAGACTGCCGGTCGCCCTTTTTGAATATCGGGACCAGAATAGATTTAGTCCAGGTCTCGATGAGGCCGACCTCGCATGATGCTAACAGAACCCTTGTGAGTATAGGGGTCCAGAGGTCCATGTTATGCTTTTATAGGTCCACAGGGACCCCATCGGGCCCTGGTGCCTTACCCCCCTTGCTGGCTTTTAATGCAATTTCTACTTCTTGGATGGTAATCTCGAGTGGGAAAGGGAAGGATGTGGGGGAGAGTGTACAGTTTAACCCATCAGTATCACCTAGTGGGGTACTTTCCTTAGTCGCTATTCTAAAAATCTGTGAGAAGTGATCTATCCATGCTATTTCATCTATGGCTACTTCTATATTGGGGGTTTCTCTTTCATCATTTAGGAAAGGCATTTTAACAATTTTCCAAAAGGACGTGCAGTCCTTTTCGGAACAGCTCTTGTGTAATTGATACCAGGCCTCGTTTTTTATTTCAAGTTTCCTTGTTTTTATGGCCTTATTGTAGGCTTTCCTCAGAAGTGCTATTTCATTTTTGTTTGTTCTGGGTTTACGTAGGGAGTCTTTTAAGGCAGAGTATGCCTTTGTGCATGTACTATTGAACCATCCCTTAGCTGTTTTTGATTGCCTCTGTTGTACAGTGAGAGTATCTTTTATTATTCTTACTATGGCTTCAAAGCTTGTTAAAATCTCAGCATGTGTGGGAGAATCACTCAGACAAACCTCTAAAGCATCAAAGGAGTTTTTTACCACTGCCTCAGTTATTTGTGTTGGATTAATTTTTTCCCATTTCAGGGAGTATCCGTTTAATCTATCTAAGATCAATTTACCTTGTGCTAATGCTTTAGACCTGGGCTTCTGCTTGGGGGTGTTTGTATTATTGAATTTTATGCTAATCGGGAAGTGGTCACTAGTCGCATTTTTGTGGGTTTTAAAATGTAATATGCGGGACGCTGCATTTCTGGATACGAATATAAAATCGATTATAGTGTTTGCTCCTCTTCCACTAAACGTCTGGGTCAACGGAACCTGGGGTGTAACCAGCTCGTTAGCTATTGTGAGATCTATTAAAAAGAGGGTTTCATTTGGGCAGTTCCCAATTATCGTGTGAGGGAAATTAATTAAATTTTTCCCCTCCTCATCAATCAGGCCACAAGATGGCCCGTATTGCCATACGGGGATAAATTAAAGTCGCCTCCCCAAATTATAAAGACCTTTTTGGAGCTCTTAAATTTGAAGTCCAACAAAGTGGACCTGATCTCTTTCAAAACAGGAATCAGCTGTACGTTGTAAATGCCGTTATAAAAATTAACCAAGAGATAAGACTCTTGTTTGCTTATTCCCAGAGAGATAATTTGAAAGTTTGGCTCTAATTTAAGGGGGACAATATGTTTAAGGTCTAAGAGGTTGGATATGAGTGTTATCAGATCACCTTTAGCTCTTCCAGATGTAGACGGAATAGCAGAAGAAAAGTAGGTTTTATATCCCTGCAAGTATATAGGAGAAGTGGTACAGTTGATACTAGGTTTCCTGAATTTTGGAAGAACTTACATTCTAAACTACACTGAAAGGGTTAAAATTCTCTATTTTAAAATCACACATTGGACAAAAGAACACACAGAAATGTTGCGTTAGCTACAAACAGACATGTTAGCAACAAAACATTTACAAACACGCGTAAACTTACGTAACTTAGTGATCCAAATCATTCCAGTCAATGCAGATTCACCTACTTAACTTTTAATAAAGGTGAGAAAGTACCAATTGCATACAAATCACATTTGTATACACAAGCAGAAATGAACTTTACATCAACAGAAAAAATTCTGACAGCAGTTCAAACCGCTGTAGCAAAAGAAAGAGCCCTAGCACAAGAGAAATGCATTATGGTCATAACTCCTGTACCAGCCTTAGAGGCTGTTACAAAAGCTAGCATTCCGAATGCAAATGCTTTACATCCAAGATGGATACAATGGGTTAATTCTCCTGCAGCAACTGATGCTGAATATGTTTTCAATCCTTATTTGAAAACACAAGCATTCCTGCAATCTGAACACGAATGTCCTCTGCTTACTGAAATTCTACCACTAGACCAGTATGAATGTATAATTTATACTGATGCATCAGCACAACCCGCTACAGGGAGTAAAAAAGCTTATAGTTCTTCATGTGCAATCATTAAAGTTTGTATGCGCAAATTTAGACCTATGGTCACAAAAAAGCAATCTCTAGTATTCAAAATGGAACTTGAAAATACGAATTGCGAATTACCCACACTCATAGTATGCAATTCTTTTTACTGTTTTCAATCTTACAATTAATATTTACAGAATTGGCTTCAAAATGGTTTCAAAGATGCAAAAGGTTGCACAATCAAGCACAAAACGCTTTGGGAACAAGTAGTTCAGTTGCGAAACGGACTACAAAACACTCCTTTTTAATTTGTACCTTAACCCCCCTCATCCGTTCCCTACGAGGTAGCACTGTCACTGCGTTTAATTACGCTGACGACATTCAGCTTGTCTTTGACATTGACTATTCGGACCAATCCATTTATAATTTTCAATCTACCCTGTGCCACATCAGCGACTGGATGGGGGCAAATCATTTAAAACTCAACCCCGACAAGACCGAGCTGGTCCTGATCGGGGGCGCCTCCAACCCATGGAGTTCCAATTTTTGGCCTCCACGCCTGGGCCCCCCCCCACCCCGTGGACTCCGCTAAAAGCCTTGGGGTTATCATCTGTAAAGACCTCTCATTGAAGCCCCAGATTAACACTGTAGTCTCTTCTAGCTTTTTCCATCTTTGCAAGATTCGCAAAATATCCCGCTTTCTTACCACAGAGGCTCTCACCCTCGCTCTTCTGGCCCTGGTAATTTCTAGGATCGATTATGCCAACTCTCTTTATGCTGGTATCCCGGTCTACCAGCTGAACCGATTGCAGCTGGTTCAGAACCAGGCCGCGCAACTGATTTTTCACCAGCCCAGGCATCAACATGTTCGTCCCCTGCTAAAATCCCTTCATTGGCTCCTGGTCACTGAGCGTTGCAATTTCAAACTTGGCTGTATTATTTTTAAAGCCCTGGCCAGTCTTGCCCCAGCCTTTATTTCCTTTCGCCTTCATCACTACGATCCCTCCCGTAACCTTCGATCTTCCCATCTTGCCCTGCTCAGGATACCCACTTTTAAACACAAAAAACTTGGAGGGCTGAGATTTTCATTTCTTGCCCCTTTTTTTGGAACGCACTTCCTTTAGAGTTTAGACTCACCTCCTCCTAGTCCCAGTTTAGGCGTCTTTTGAAAATTCATTTGTTTCGCAAAGCACTTGACTAACTTTTTCTAGTCCATTCCTCTTGCACCCCCCTTCCCCCTTCCTTCTGTCTCCATGTGCTTATAGCGCCAAGAAACCGCTGGGTGTAAGTGCGCTCTATAAGAATTTTTACATAACATAACATAACATTACACACGCTGAGTCATCAACGTGATGGCGTTCACGTTGTAGGGAATATATTGGCTGATGAAGCCGTGAAGAGGGCTATGCAAACGGCTTCCATAGCTGCAATCACTCGTCGAAAAACTAAAATAGACAGTGAAATAATACTGGCTGTCAATGCTTCAAGCAAAGGCAGCAGTGCAGCGTTACCTAAAATGTTTCCACTCAAATATTCATATATAATTGATGCGAACAGCCTTCAGTTTGCTCGAATCCCTGGAGTGGAGGATAGGGTAATTCCAAACATGGAACTTAGGACAGCTTTGATTCACAAAGCGCACCTGGGAGAGGGTCTGATACATCAGGGGATCTCTAAAACAATATTAGCATTAAAAGAGATGTACTGGTGGCCATGGGTGAATGCACATATTCACATCTTCATCATTAACTGCATTAACTGCAATAGAGATCGCAGTACAGATACCCACCAGATACCTGACTACAGCGTAGCCAGCCCAGTACAGACACCATTGTTAGACAGCACTAGACTATCTACATGCAGGCATCCTTATGGATGAATGCAGTCCCACAAACACTAAAACAAAGGTTCATTTGGATGTGGCCTCAGCGCTCGGCTGACGCTCGAACTGTAATAAAAGATTTGAAAGTCTTTATCAGCACATATGCAATAGGCACACTACACTCTGACCAGGGCCCTGCGTTTAGCTCACAAGCTTACAAAGAAGCCATGGCAAGTTTGGGCATTGAATTGCGGTACTCTTCTCCATTCCATACTGAGGGAAATTCTGTTGTGGAAAGAAAAAACCCGGGACATAAAGCAGTTTATAACAGCTAGGGTATTAGGTTCGGGTGATGGGTGGGTCAAACATCTTCATGGGGTCCAACGTAGTCTAGGGGGTGTCACTCCATATGAGGTCCTATTTGGACAAGAATTTTGGTTCTGGATCTTGATTGTCATAGAACAGTGGTGGAAAATAAGAAATTTGATATCAAAGATTGTTTGGCTGTTTTACAGGACTTAAATGAACTATGGTCGAAACAAAGCAATGTCTTCCTGAAGCCAACCACCACTGGGGCAAAACCAACTGTCCCAGCAAGGCCTGTCTGGATCCCAAAGCTTGGTGATCTAGTCAGAGAAAAGATCGCGGACAAGAAGCAATTTGTGCCTTCTTAGAGACAACCAGTATCTGTCCTAGCAATCCACCGATCAAGAACAGTTTTACTTGCGCCCCTTGCTGGTAACAATGAGAAAAGATTTGTGTCCATCGACCTGAACAAACCACACTTTGTAACCGATACTAAGCAGTAGGCCAAGTGGACTCCGACAATGTAGCAGACGCACTACGCTAGCAACAATCCAAGAGGTTCAAACTGAGAGACTCATCACCTTTGAAGATTCTACAGTGAGAAAAGAAGGACTAAGCAGCAAAGCTATGGAACTTGTTCCTCTTGAAACCCAAATAACAGTTCATCCTGATACACCTGTCTACAATGAAGTAACAAGTGATCAAGTGGTTCTAGCGATTTCAACAAATCCGGATGCAATTCCAACCATTGACAGAACTGCCTGTAAGTGAGGCGAGGTCCAGCTCCTCCTTCCCATCTTTCCAGGATGGCCCCAAAAGTCACACCTAAGCTCCCATTGTGTGTGCTCTCTTGGGAGAATACTCAAAACCCAACTGCCACCCACCCCAGACATGTGATCAGAGATAGGCAGTAAGCACCAAATGGCTAAAGTAAGAAAATGCCAACTTTATAAAAGTAATCCCAACAACTGGGGATGGGCCCTAATGCATCAGTAAGGCTACACCACCTTTAATATACTCTAAAATGCCAGTACTGATAACTCTTTACCACACTTATTTTTTCTGACCACTCTCTTTAATAACAGTGATCAGTGAATATCCATTCCACATTTTAAAGAATACCTTGAAAAATTGTCAAATACAGAAACATATTAGGACAGACATAAATGCACAATTCATACATTAAAAAATATTTTGCTACGCACCCAACATACATATACACACTAAGCAACACACATATTGATTTGTTTCAGCAATGAATTGGCATTCGCAGAATTGCAATTTAAAATCAGACTTTACAATAAATATTTATTTTAAATTGTGATTCCAGAGACACCAAACTTGAAGCATTGATGTCTTCCCATTTGGAAATTACTCTTATGAAATGTAATAAGGGAATCCCAATGTTATCCTATGGAAGATATAGGCCTTGCAATAGTAACAATCTACTGGGAGATTTTTACTACCAGAACATGTAAAACTTATAAGTATATGTCCTGTCTATTAAATACAGTGCACCCTGCACTCTGGGTTGTCCAGGTCTACCTTAGGGGTGACTTATATGTATAAAAAGGGATGGTTTGAGAATGGCAAAAGGATGTATTTTGCCATGTTGAAATGGCAGTGTAAACTACACACAGGCTCTGCAAAGGCAGGCCTGAGATATGGTGAAAGGGCTACTTAAATGGGTGACACAATCTGGGCTGCAAGCCACTTATTGCATTTAATTTATAGGCCCTGTGTACAGGGAGTACCCCTTTACCAGGGAGTTATAAGTAAATTAAATATGCCAATTGGGAGTGAACCAATGTTACCATGTTTAAAGGAAAGAGCACAAGCACTTTAGCACTTTAGCACTGCAAACATGCAGTCTGAAAAGTGGAGGAGGAAGGCAAAAAGTTGTGGTAAGACCATCCTAAGGCAGTCATGTCTAACAATCCCTGACTAGGAGAAACAACAGTCTCACTTTAGCTAAATTACTGTTAAGTGAATTGATACCTAGGTTTGGATTCTTGATTTCTCTGGAGTCAGATGGAGGGACTAATTTTAATAATGAAGTCCTGAAAATGCTGTGTGTAGCCCTGCAGATGGAACACCCTCTGCACTGTAATTACTGACCCGAGCCTGCTGTCATTGCAGAACAGATAAATGGGATGCTGAAGTCCCGACTGGTTTAAGTGTGTGTGCGTCTACCTCTTTGAAATGGCTGGATGACTCTTCTTCTGGTGTTGATAAGTCTCCGAAGTACTCCTGATCAGCTAATAGGACTGTCCCCAATGAGCTTTTCATGGAGAGTCACGAGATTGCTTGTTGTGCCTGCAAATATGTTTGTGAATATCACAGATGATATGATTCTCGACCATTGCCAAGGATTGGCCTATGTGATGCATTTTGTTCCTCACCCTGTTGAAGGTGCCACTGTCTGCCACATCAGGGACAGTACCATGACCTTAGCCAGCGGAACTGGGTTTTCATCAAAAAGCACATCTGGAAGTCATGCCTGAAACCCCCTTGGTAAGATCCCTTCAAGGTTATCCTGGTCACTAACATGGCAGCCAAATGTGGTGGACAGCCGAACTTGGGGCATACCCAGTAAATGAGAAGCCCAGTATATGAAGTGCTGATGCCTGCCAGTGGTCCCCGACCATAACCATGTGGTCAAACCAAAGAAGCAGAGGAGAGGTGAAGCAAGCACCCAAGACCTTCAAAGTTAACCTGTGGTCCAAGTTCCATAAGTACCACAAAGTCAAACAGAGGCAAGTCAGGAGCCTGTGGTGAGTGGATCAGGAATAACCGCAGTGAATCCACCTCCTTGACAATGCTTATCTTGGTGAAGGGCTGAGTAATATGACCTGGAGAGAGAGAGAGGAGTGGTTGAGAAGGCAAGAGGGACTGATGACGACCCTATATGTTGAACGTATTACACAAGCTGTTACTGAGGTGACAGAGTCATTACAGAGGAGACAGAGTTGAGAGAGTTGAGTGAACACAAACTGCGTTTGTGAACAGAACTTTATTGAACTTTGCCTAGTTTGAACTTTAAAGATTCACTAGCGCCACAGCTCCAGTAGAAGAGTAGAGTTTTCATTCTAGGAGATGGTGGAGTGGGGCTAGGGATGACTCACAAAGACTGCTGTATATCAAGCTAATCTCATCAAGTAATCACAAAATCAGTTTAGCCAGTTGCACAAGTAGAATCATTGCAGAACATATAGGTCTTCTTGCTGCTGTTATATTACCAAGGTCTGGCTATAGATAAATTACGAGCATCCATGCGAAAGATCAGCTAAGGTTAAGGATAGCTGGAGTAAGTACTGTTGCCATCTTATTCATGGTTGCTGACACTGATCCTATAACTTCCACACTTAGACCTGCTACACATACATACCCCGTAGAAGATGAACATAGTTTTGATGTTAAGGTTTTATCTTGTGATACTTTAGAGAAAGATTTTCCACCAATGCATTTTCTAGATTGCTATATGAGTACACACATACAATGGAGGCAAAGAATTGTTGCATCTCGACTTATGTGTCTGCTTCAGTAGCTGAAGGAGTTCCCTATCACCACATTTCCCTTTCTTATGGAATCACCTGTTGTATTCTGCTTAGTCTTTTATACAGACAGGTATGCTTTTAATTTTATTTTTCAAATTATGACTTACTACTTTCTGAAGTTCTCCTTAATAGATGCCTAAATCCCAATTCCCCACTGCTCTATGCTGACTTAACATGTTCTATAAGTCATAAAGAAAAGATCTAGAGGGGAGGCAGGCCAAAATGTACCACAGGTTAATGGGAGGGAAGATGTTTTGAAGAATGTGTTGAAAAAGGATGAAAATGAGTATAAGGAGAAATGAGTATATCCTAAGTTGAAATTGGATTGACAACATAAAAGGAAGTTGTGCCTTTATATAAGGGAAAGTGGAGACAGAAATCAGCATAAGGGACTTGTTAGAATTGTGGGTCTCTAGTTGGCAGAGGTAGGTACTTGTGACAAAAAGGGACCCACTCCTCTATTCAGGATAAGGGGGTACACTCCTAGAATAACCCCTGCTCACCCCCATGGTAGCTTGGCATGAGCAGACAGGCTTATCTCAGAGGCAGTGTGTAAAGCATTTGTTAATACATACAGTAATCAAGTGAACACACTACAAATGGACACCACACAGATTGTATAGTTATAAAAATATGTATATTTTATATAGAGTTACCACAAGACCAATAAACAACAAAAAAGATACACAATACTATTAGAATTCAAGAGTTCTGGTTAAAAAGGCTTAGATCAAAGTTCTGTGCGAGTCGGTAGCCCTGTCCGGCTACAGTGTTGTTGAAATAACACAGAGTCTAACAAATCCAGGGGACTGCGTCGGTCTGGGCCCACTCAATTGTAGACAGACTCAGTCACAGTACCTTTTACTTGATGCGACCGGCACGGACATGCAAGCCGGTTGCGGTGTTCGTCGCGGTGCAGAAAAGAAAGTGTTGCAGGACGCGTTGTCCCTCGATGCAGTGGAGCCAGCGGCCCGTTTACAGTTGGTGGATCCAAGGCGTGCATTGCAGTGCGAGACGGTGCTTCGTTGCGGTGCTCCCAGCTTGCGAGAGGGGCGAGGGACCTGTGCCCAGTCCAAACCAGTTCTGAAGCACTCTATTTACCAGACTTCTCCTTCCCTTTCACAGTGCAGGGCAGGAACATCAGACGCCCCACAGGAGGAGGAGCCAGCGTTGTGGAAGGCAAGTACAGTCCTGGAGCACTTTGTTGACAGTCTTCCTTCTCTTCTTTCAGTGTGCAGGGCAGAGACATCAGACACACCACAGGGAGTGGAGCCAGAATTGTAGAGGGAAGGCCTAGTTCTATTTATGTCCCAAGTGCAACTCCTCCCTCCCATCTAGATGCAGACCTCTCTATTCACCACTGGGCTGCCCCAGCCTGTCTCCTGGAATTCCCCAGCCCTGTCACTCGCAAATCCAGACAGAAGAATACACAAGCTCGCAGAGGCAGGCTTGAAAGGTTAGGCAAGCAAATACCTACTTTCTAAAAGTGGTATTTGCAAACACAGAATGTTAAAACCCACTTTAATAAAAGATGTGTTTCATCATTCTGAGTCCAGGCATATTAAACTTGAATTTCTACCATGTTCTCTGATTCGGTTAGGATTATAAAATGTAATAACTCTAACAGCCCATTCTGGCCTATCCAGAACAGGTAGCCTTGCAATAGTGAAAAACGAAAATGGCAGTAATTCACTATTAGGACATGCCACACACATCAGGGCTTGTCCTACCTTATACTTACAATGCACCCTGCCCTTGGGCCTACCATAGGGGTGTCTGACATGAAGAAAAGGGAAGGTTCAGGGACTGGCAAGTGGGTGCACTTGCCCAGTCAACATGACAGTACCAGACTGGAGCAGGCTCTGCAATGGCAGACCTTAGACACATTTTACAAGGCCGCTTCTGTGGATGCCAGAACCAGTGCTGCAAGCCCACTAGCAGCATTTGGATTTACACGCCCTTGGCACACTGAGTGCACTGTACTAGGGTCTGACAAGTAAACCAAATAGTCAATCATGGAATCACGAATTAATACATTAATTTACAATAGGGAGCAGTCGCACTGTGGCACTGGACAGCAGTGGCCCAGTGCCCGAAGCATCTAACATCAGCAAAAACACATGAGGCAACAGCAAAAATGGAAGGGAGACCCACGCCAATGGTGCCAGGTCTAACACGTGTCCCCTCCAGCTAAAAAGTAGGGAGAACTACCCTATCTCCTGGGAGTTCTCATCCGCCTCGCCCTCAATAGCACTCCACCTCTGTTCACGTGGAAGTAACCTCCTACTGATGAAGGCTACAGGTTGATCTAGGCCTTCTTCATTCATCTATGACAAAACAACCCCCACACCATGCTCTGAAGCGTCTGTTTGAACGATGAACTCTTTGGAAAAGTTGGGTGCCAGGAGCACAGGCACCGTGCACATAGCAGCTTTCAGGGCCTCAAAAGCTTTCTGACAGGTGTCAGTCCAAATCACTTTCTTGGGCTGCTTCCTGGAAGTCAGCTCTGTCAAGGGTGCAACAATGTTGCCATACCCCTTGACAAACGTCCTGTAGTACCCTTTGAGTCCTAAAAAGGCCCTCACCTCAGTCTGGGTTTTGGGGGGTTCCCAAGCCAGGATGGTTTCAATCTTGGGTTGTAGGGGCGCCACCTGGGCGCTTCCAACTTGGTGTCCCAAGTACACCACAGAACTCTGCCCGATTTGGCACTTACTTGCCTTGATCATGAGGCCTGCCTTCCGCAGCACCAACAACACTTCCCAGAGGTGGCGCAGATGTTCCTCCCAACTGACACAGAACACTGCGATGTCATCCAGGTAGGTGGCACTGAACTCATCCAGCCCAACCAACACCTGGTTGACCAACCTCTGAAAGGTGGCAGGAGCATTCTTCATCCCAAAGGGCATAACCCAGAACTGGAAATGTCCATCTGGTGTGGAGAATGCTGACCTTTCCTTTGCCCCATCAGTCAAGGCGATCTGCCAGTACCAAGACGTCAAGTCAAACGTGCTGAGGTACCGTGCAGCCCCTAACCGATCGATGAGCTCATCAGCTCTGGGGATGGGGTGCGCGTATGTCTTCGTGAACTAATTGAGCCCTCGGTAGTCCACACAGAACCGAAGTTCGGGTGTGGCACCCGGCGCCGCAGCCTTCGGGACCAAGACCACTGGGCTGGCCCAAGGACTGCTGGAGGACTCAATCACCCCTAGCGCAAGCATCTTTGAGACCTCCTCTTTGATTCAAGCCCTTACCCTGTCTGTTAACCTGTAAGACTTGTGTTTCACATGTAAGCTGTCTCCTGTATCCACATCATGGATGCACCAATCCGTGGTAGTAGGAACCAGGGAGAACAGATCAGAAAACTGTCCCAGCAACTGGCGGCAGTCATTCTGTTGCTCATGGGTCAGGGTGGAACAGAGGTTAACACCATCCACTGACCCGTCTTGCTCTGTGGCCAACAAGAGGTCAGGAAGAGGCTCAGTCTCCTCTTCTATTCCAGCATCTGTCACCAAGAGCATGCCCACTTCAGACCTCTCTAAGTGGGGCTTAAGGCGGTTGACATGCAGGACCCTCAAGGGGTTCCTGTGAGACCGCAAGTCCACCAAGTAGGTAACTGGACTCTTGCACTTCACAACCTCAAATGGTCCGGTCCACTTATCCTGGAGCGCACAGGGCTTCAGTACGGCCATGACCCACACTTTCTGACCAGGTTGAAGCTCTACCAGAGTGGCATTCTGGTCGTACCACCGCTTCATCTCCTCCTGGCTGGCTTCTTGATTCGCCTCAGCGAGTCGCCTGAAATGCCTAGTCTGGTTCCTGAAGGCCAGCATGCAGCTATATACATCCTGGGGAGGTCTCCTGGGAGATTGCTCCCAGCCTTCCTTGACTAGACTCAGAGGTCCTCTGACCGGGTGCTCATAGAGATGCTCAAAGGGACTGAACCCTAGAGATTTTTGTGGCACATCCCGGTATGCAAACAACCGGCATGGTAAGAGGACGTCCCACTTAAGCCTCATGGGTTGCTCAAGACCCATAATCATGCCCTTTAGTGTTCGGTTGACCCTTTCAACCATCCCATTTCCTTGGGGGTGGTAAGGAGTGGTGAACTTGTAAGTTACCCCACACTCCTGCCACAGTGATTTCATATACTTGGAAATGAAGTCAGTATCCTGGTCAGACACTACCTCTCGAGGGAATCCTACACTTGAGAAAATTCCCATCAGTGCTCATTCCACCGCAGGGCCCGTCACTGTCCTCAGAGGTATGGTTTCCGGGTACCGGGTGGCATGGTCCACCAAGACCAGGATGAACCTGTTGCCCATGGCTGTCTTGGGGTCCAGTGGCCCCACAATGTCAATCCCCACCAGCTCAAAGGGGGTACTGACCACAGGGAATGGCTGGAGAGGAGCCTCTGCTTCCTCCCGATCTTTCTACTTGCCTGGCAAGTCTGACAGGTCCTGCAATGAGTGTCTGAACTCTTGCGCATTTGGGGCCAATGAAAGTGGGTGACAAGCCTCTCAAAGGTCTTGTCCTGTACCAAATGTCCTACCAATGGCACCTCATGAGCCAGCCCCAGTAGAAAGACTCTGAAGCTCTGGGTACCACAAGCACACGGGCAGACCCAGGCTCAGCAACCTTAGGCTCACTATACAGGAGACCATTCTCCCAGTAGATCCAATGCGACCCAGACTGATCACTTGCTGCCTGGCTTGCAGCCTGTTGCCGCAAGCCGTCAGGAGAAGGGCATTCTTTCTGCTCCCGGCAGAATTCTTCCCTGGAGGGGCCTCCTTCTTGTTGCCAATGGGTCAGCTCAGACAGGTCCCCCAGTTCAGCTACCTGTTCCCCGGTAGGCTCCAGGGCATCCCCCTCAAGGTCTACCTCCTCCTGGGCCGTGGGAACTTCGGGAGCCGGTTTCCCGCACCCCCGGCCTCTTCTCTCTAGGGCAGGTTCCTGGGCCTCCCTCTCAGGCTCCAGGTCCTCTGAGCACCCCTACTGGCTGCCATTAACTGGGTGGTCACGCATGCCCAGTCAGTCAGACCCACCATTTTTAGATGAGTACTCTTCTCCACCTTCTCCCAAGGTGAGCTCTCCAAATTGTTCCCCAACAAACAGTCAACAGGCATGGCGGGCCTCACAGCTACCTGAAGAGTACCAGAGACCCCCCACTCAAAGGGAACCTGAGCCATGGGACAATGGCTCTCTGTGTTGTCGGCGTTAACAACTCGGCAAAATGCATGAGGGACAACCTTCTCTTGAGCCACCAGGTGACACCTGACAGCTGTCACACTGGCTCTCGTGTCTCTAAGAGCCTCCACCGTGTGGCCATTGATGGTCACCCACTGCCCATATTTCTTAGTGTTCCTGGGCAGTTGGACCACCTCACAGTCTCCTAAAGAGACAAGGGACATTTCTGCGGGACCCCACACACCTTGGACATCAATCTCCTCCCCAAACACTACACTTGCCATCTACTGGGGGAAGCACCAGTGGGTGCTGCTTTTCCAAAAAGACGGCACCTGGGATCACTAGCCTTGTGACCCAGGTCCCCCCATTTGTAACATCTCAGGGGTCCCTGTGGAACAGGATTACCTGTCGGGACCCCTTGCTTTCTCTCTGGGGGAGGCTGGGAACCTTTCCTTACTTTGGGGACCTCTGCAGAACTCTTTCTGTTTACCCTTGTCCCCCGCTGGGGACCCTGCCCACCCTTAGCTGAGTCTCCCACGTGACCCTTGTTGACCCTGGTACTGACCCAGCGGTCCGCCTCCTCAGTAAGCTTCCTAGGGTAAGTCAGCTTGCTATCAATCAGGTGCTGGTGCAGCCCTGGAAAACAATTATCAGACAAGTGCTCCCATGCAATCAAATCCAAGAGACCTTGAAAATCATTAACTGTGCTGCCCTTCACCCAACCATCCAAAGCTCTGCAAAAGAAAGTGACATTTTCTACCAAGGTACTGTTTTCTATCTTCTTGCACTTCCTGAACCTCTGCCTATAGAGTTCAGGGGTCAAACCATACCTAGTCATGAGTGCCTATTTCATGTTGCTATAGGAATTATGAACTTCAGAAGGCAAGTCCAACAGTGTGTCCTGCCCTTCACTAAGGAACCTTTCCCACAACCCGCTCCCCAATCTCTCTCAGGGACCCAGTGGGAAGACATGGCTACCTCATAGGATCTGAACCACTGCCCAATATCATCATTTAAAAAAACCTCTTTTACCACATCCTTAGGGATATACACTCTACCTTCCACAGGCGATGATGGTGTGCTGCTACCAGAGGGAGTAATCTCTGGGTTTCTGGCTTTTAAATCCAACTCCCTCAAAACTTTGTCATGTTCCAACTGCAATCTCTTTTCCTCTAGAGCCATTTTCTTGCTTTCTAACTCCAGTTGCCCATTCAATTTGAGCTTGGCCATCTCCATTTCGTGCATCCTGTTTTCTTTCCTGTCTGCCAACTCTTCAGGGGACAGACCTCGGGCAGAAACACTGCTACATACTGGGGAGGGTGCACCCCCTCTTCCAAGACCCAGTGGTCCACCAAGCTGCTGCTCTGCATCCTAATACTCCACCAGATCTCCAGAGGCATTCCTTGCCTCTATCTAGGCCCTCAGCACCTTGTGGTACTGCTCCTTCTTGGAGATTCCGGAGAGGGGAATTTTAATCTTTTTGCAGAAGCTCCTGAGCTGCTTGTTGGTGTAGCTTTCTATTTTCTATTCCTCCCAATCACAGTCAACAGATGCAAAGGATGCTGCCTTTTCCATGATGATTGAGTCAGGCATTTCTTTGCAATAATGGGGATCCCTGGCAAAAACAAGTATCAGAAGTACGTGGTTGCGTTATGGTCTGCACTCACTAGGTAGTGTTCACCAATCACTGTATATGAGTCAAAAATGCAAGTCCAGAATCCCTCCACTGACCAACAATGTTAGAATTGGAGGTCTCTAGTTGGCACAGGTAGGTACTTGTGACAAATAGGGAACCTCTCCTCTAGTCAGGGTAAGGGGAACACTCAGACAGACAGGCTTATCCCAGAGGCAGTGTGTAAAGCATTTGTGAACACAAACAGTAATCTATTGACAACACTACAAATGGACACCACACAGGTTGTATAGTTATAAAAATAAGTATATTTTATATAGAGTTACCCCAATACCAATAAACAACAAAAATAATACACAATACTATTAGAGTTCAAGAGTTCTGGTTAAAAAGATGTAGATCAAAGTTCTGTGCGAGTCGGTAGCCCTGTCCGGCTACAGTGTTGTTGAAATAACACAGAGTCTAACAAATCCAGGGGACCACGTCGGTCCGGGCCCACTCAATTGTCGACAGACTCAGTCACAGTACCTTTTACTTGATGCGGCAGGCATGGATGTGCGAGCCGGTTCCGGTGTTCGTCGCGGGGCAAAAAAGAAAGCGTTGCAGGATGCGTTGTCCCTCGATGCGGTGCAGGCAGCGGCCTATTGACAGAGTCGGTGGATCCAAGGCGTGCGTTGCAGGGCAAGACTGTGCTACGTTGCGGTGCTCCCAGCTTGCGGTGTGGCGACAGAGCCGGAGTTTGGGAGCTAGCGTCGATAAGTCCGGACAGCGGTGCGAGTCGGGCGGTGCATCGCGAAACGTGCGAGGCGGTGCCTAACTCTGGTGCGTTCACAGGACTCAAAGTCAGCAGCAGTGACCGCGTCGGTCAGACCAGTACGAGTCAGTGTAGTGAGGTGTTGTACGTCGCGGTGTCCCCCAGTCGCAGTGCAGGCAACGGCTCGGTGACGGCGTCAGGACAAAGTCGGTGAGCTCAGAGCTTGCGTTGTTCGAGGCAGGTGTTTGTCGATGCAGTGCCTACAGGACACCGGGCCAGTCGTGAGAGTCGGTCACAGCTCCCTGCATCTGTACTTACTGAAACAGCGTTTCCAGCAGCAATCCACAAAGGCTGGTGAAGTCTACTGTTCCTGAGACTTCGGTCAGAGGGCAAGCTCTCTTCTAAGCCCTTGGAGATCTTTTCACAAGTTGAAAGTAAAGTACACAAAGTTCTTTCTCCTCTCTTTGGCAGTCAGGCAACCACTGCAGGCCAATCCCCAAGCAGCACTTCAGCTTGGGAATAGTCTCTCCTCAGCTTCTTCAGGTTCCTCTCCTCAGCAAAGGTTTCTTCTTGTAGCCCAAAAGTGATCTAATTTCTTGGGATTAGGGTCCCAATATCTATACCCCCAAAATCCTTTGTTCTCTGAGGAAAGAGGAGCCTGTGCCCAGTCCAAACCAGTTCTGAAGCACTCTATTTACCAGACTTCTCCTTCCCTTTCACAGTGCAGGGCAGGAACATCAGACGCCCCACAGGAGGTGGAGCCAGCGTTGTGGAAGGCAAGTACAGTCCTGGAGCACTTTGTTGACAGTCTTCCTTCTCTTCTTTCAGTGTGCAGGGCAGAAACATCAGACACACCACAGGGAGTGGAGCCAGCATTGTAGAGGGAAGGCCTAGCCCTATTCATGTCCCAAGTGCAACTCCTCCCTCCCATCTAGATGCAGATCTCTCTATTCACCACTGGGCTGCCCCAGCCTGTCTCCTGGAATCCCCCAGCCCTGTCACTCGCAAATCCAGACTAAGGAATACACAACCTCGCAGAGGCAGGCTTGAAAGGTTAGGCAAGCAAATACTTACTTTCTAAAAGTGGTATTTGCAAACACAGAATGTTAAAACCCACTTTACTAAAATATGTATTTTATCATTCTGAGTCCAGCCATACTAAACTTGAATTTTTACCATGTTCTCTGAGTCGGTTAGGATTATAAAATGTAATAACTCTAACAGCCTATTCTGGCCTATGGAGAACAGGTAGCCTTGCAATAGTGAAAAACGAAAATGGTGGTAATCCACTATTAGGACATGCCACACACATCAGGGCTTGTCTTACCTTATACTTACAATGCACCCTGCCCTTGGGCCTACCAAAGGGGTGTCTGATGTGAAGAAAACTGAAGGTTTAGGGACTGGCAAGTGGGTGCACTTGTCCAGTCAGCATGACAGTACCAGACTGCACGCAGGCTCTGCAATAGCTGACCTTAGACACATTTTACAAGGCTGCTTCTGTGGGTGGCACAACAAGTGCTGCAATCCCACTGGCAAATAATACCACTGTGTTTGGGCTCTCAGCTGTAAGGCCAAGCCTCTTTAACCAACAAAACAACACAACTGCCAGTACTGCTATTTCAATGCTATACCTATTTGTACGACCCCCATATTGAAAAAGCCACAATATGTGCCTTTAGGCTTCATTTTCTGCATTGAATTAATCTTTTATTCTTTTGTATTAATTTTTACATCAAAAATAATCTTTCCATTCAAATATCATTACAGTATTCACATTATACCTCGTAACAAAATCTTTTTTATACAAAATGTCAAAATGCACACTCTAAAATTACAATCGCACAACATATTCACTATTTCTTTCATTCAACATTCAAAACCCTCACACATCCATGAATAACCATTTTATTAACCAAAACGTTTAAATATTGTTTGAAAGACACCAGCCATAGTACATGATATCACAGCATATAGAGAAACGAATTCAATACAATTGAACTCAATTTTTTGACTTTCTATAGCTGGTAGGACAACTGGTCTACGCGTTCCAAACTCTGGAATAGTTAAGAGTCCTCATCAGGACCATGTAGCTCTGTACTGTAGTTTTCCATCCGACCACATCCTGTATAATCTTTAGTCCAACACGAGGTCGCCTTCTTACACCAGCAAAGCCGTGTAAATTAATCTGCTAGCAATATTCTTTTGATATTTTTCTGCAGCCTTTAGTGATTGTTGTCTTAAATGATTTAAAGATTTAAAAGCTTTCCACAGTAGTGGACAAACTTGCCAAGAGTACAGCTGATGCATTACTAGCTGTAGATACAGAACTAATACCTCTTAGGTCCATGGTTTTGCAAAATCAACTTGCATTAGATATTTTGCTAGTGAATGATAGCGGAGTCTGTAAGCTTCTGAAAGTTCAACAATGTTGCAATTTTGTTCCAAAAAAAAGAAAGAAAATAGGGGGTTTTGAGAAAAATATCAGGCTTGAAACCTGAATTGGAGGATCTAGAAGTGAAAGGAGAGTGGGAAGCAACTGGAAAAGGATTAGCTGGTATAGGTAGTTGGCTTGGCAATGTAGGTAGTAAATTTCTAGGCACTATATTGAGGATAATTTTAGTTATTGGCACTTGCTTGATTAGTTTATTTGTTATGTTCAAGGGTTTTAAATATATGAGATTAAAAACAGTTGTGGTTGAAGAAATGGGAATCAAGCAAAAGAGAAATGAAGTGGAGTTAGAAGAGAGGCAGTGTAAGGCTCATGATGAGATGAAGGAGTTAGAGAAGTTGAGACTTAAGGTGAGGAAGACAGCAAGACTTGGAAATGGTCCCAGAAGGTTCAAGTATGTGTGTGATGGCTATCCTAGCATTTAAAGAGGATTTGGAACAGCTTAATCTAGAGCTCCACCCCTTTACAGGCAATTTATATTCTAAACGTATGCTTAACTGCCTTAATCTGTGTGCATTTTGTGGACTGATAGTAATAAGTGGCTATATTTACGTTAATGAGAGCCACCCATATAACTAGGTGAACTGTAAGCAATATATCCATATTAAATGGAACAACATATATCTTCTTTAAATGGAATCACTGTAATTGTTTATGCTAACTATATTCGTTTGGAAGTCATTTTGAATTTAACACTGGCCTAATGTGCAACCAGAACCGAGCAATATGAATTTCATTTTATCAAAATGCTTTACTATTGTCTTATTTTTCCTCTCCTCTGCAGGTGTCTTAGCTTCTTTCTAACACTTCAAGTCAACAATCAAAGGTCCATATGACCTGTGGTGAGACATCTTTGTTCACTTCAGTTTGGGGATAAGAATGAAGTATCCCCTGCTCCATTACCTCCCTTTCTCTAGGATGTTGCCTTCTTTCTGGCTCTTTCCATCTTTTTGTTGACACATGCTATTATTAGTAAAGCAATCAAGGACCACCACTCTGAATTCAGGGAATATTGGCCTGTCAAAATGTGGCTCTGTCTATACTGGACCAAAGTAAGGTACAGTGTGCAGAGAGTCCACAGCCCCCAGAGGTTTGGCAGAGGCTAACGTTAGATATAACCTTACTCTCTAAAGTGGTAGCTTGGTCGAGCAGTAAGGCTGAATCAGAGGACAGTCTAAAGCATTTGTTGTACACACTCAGTCAGCAAATGGTCTCACACACTCAAGAACTAAACTCTAGGCCAATTGTTTTATATCAAAATATATAGTTGTTTTATTTTTAGAACCAACAAGGTATCAAAATATACTTTCTCAGAAAGAGTTACTTTAGTTAAATACTTTTCAAATAGGCAATAGACTTTTTGATTACAATAGTTACAGTTGCTGCAATAGGCAACACAATTTCAAACACAATGCAACATTGAGCTCAATGGGAATTTCTAGTTAAATGCAATTAGTTACTTTGTAGATTACTTTTCTAACCATAGGACTGGATCCTAGATTCTGTTCTGGGACATTTCCTGTAAACAGTTAAGTAAAAGCGTTTTGGTTACAGTAGAGATTTTTAAGGAATATTATTGTATTTTAAAAGTTGACACATAGAAACTTTTTCATAGAATCACCAATTATCCTATGGGAGGAAAATCCCTTAGCAGGTAATTAGTGTTATGATTACTTTTTCTTACTCAGGGTTGGATCCTGGATCCAGCACCGGTACATCTTCTGTAAACAGTTGAAAGAATGTGTTTAAATCATACAGGCGATTTTTAAGGAATATTTGTAGTTTCTGAAAATCGCCACTAAGAAACTATTCTGGTGAAAACCAGACAATGGACTCCTATGGAAGCAAATTTAAGTTACTGGTAACAACGGTTAGGATTACTTTTCAGGGTCAGTGCTGGGCTAAAAGATGATATCATTAGGCAGGACAGTTAGATACGTATGTAGAATACATTACATGAAAGAAAATCAGGCTCTCTGTGGTTTTTTATGAATGTGCACATGGCATCATATATTAGGGTAAAAATTACGATAAAGAGAAATACAGTTGTGACAACACTGTAGGCAAAAAATTACGTGAACAACCCGAATTGGATTTGGTGCTTGATTGTGTACGTGACACAAAGGGTGGCGACGCAAGTGACAATGTGTTATCAGCAAGGAAATGCACAAGGTGCAAATGTGAAAAGATATGTACAGTGAATATGGTGGTTCAAGTCAATAATTCACAATCTTAATTGACAATTTGATAACAGTTTCTGTTGAACCACTAGAGGGGTGCGCCGTCAGTTGTGCTGACAGGTCGACGACGTTTCGATCCCATTACTTAGGATCATCTTCAGGACCGGGTTGAAAGGTTTGGACGGTGCTGTACAAAGAGGAAAAGGAGAAAGGTCAGATAGGGGAAGGGGTAGGACGTGTGTGCGGGGGGGGAGAAGGGTACTCGGGCTGAGAAGATGATGCTACGAAATGAGATCGAAACATCGTCGACCTGACAGCGTAACTGGTGGTTCAATAGAAACTGTTATCAAATTGTCTATTAAGATTGTGAATTATTGACTTGAACAACCATACTCACTGTACATATAGTTTCACATTTGCACCTTGCGCCGTTCTTTGCATCACCACCCTTTGTGTCACGTACACAATCGAGCACCAAGTCCAATTCGGGTTGTTCGCGTAATTTTTTGCCTACAGTGCTGTCACAACTGTATTTCTCTTTATCGTAATTTGTACCCTAATATATGATGCCATGTGCACATTCCTAAAAAAATCACTTAGTCTCCTTTTCCTTCATGTAATGTATTCTACATACGTATCTAACTGTCCTGCCTAATGAAACCAGTTGAGATATTGTTGCTTTCTTAATGTACCTACCCAAATCCCAACGTGGTTTATGGGTTTTACTCCTGTTGTCAAATACAAGGGCTAAAAGATAAAGCACTGGGTTCTCTCCTGATAACAGGTGAGTAAATCGAAATTCGTTGTTCAGCTGATTTTAGGTGAATATTTTAAAGTTTCAAAACTGCACACGTAGAATATTTTCCAAGTGAAACCAGTCAATGTTAACCTATGGAAGAAAAGTGAGTTATCAGCTTTTGGGTAAGTACTCGACTGGCAGAGTTAAGGTTCTGGGCATAGACTCAGGGGTCTCCCAGGGTCAGGTAGGTAAAGTTGGTACACCCTCAGTGGCACAGGGGCAGCCGGGTGCAGAGGTAGTTAGGCCCAATGTTATCCAATGAGAGGCAGGGGGCCTTCGGTTGGTGGCTGCTGGCAAGCAGGCCACGCGGCTGTGGGAGCTGGGCTCCTGGTCACTTGCTCAGGGCAAATGAGAAAGTAGGTTAGGACAAAGGTTGCACTGCCAGGGGCACTCAGGGGCTAGGTTCAGGGTGCTTTTGAGCCGTTGGGCGCTCAATGTTATTCAATGGAGATCTTGGAAAGTGAACAAAGGCCGCAGGCTCCGGGACGGAGATTCTTCAGGAGCGACCAACATTTCGAGAGGTAAGTTGGGATCTTGGAGGATAGGTAGGCACCCAAGCGTTGGCCACAGGGCGCCGTGGGGCACCGGGTGCGAGAGTGTCCATTGATGTCGGAAATCTTACCCTCTGCTGGTCGCGGTCGGAGGGGTCCCTTGCTGTGAGGCTGCAGGCATCGTCTGGGTCATCGAGGAGGGTCCTTGGGCACTGGATTCCAGGTCAGAATAGCCGGGGGAACTTTCCTCAGGGTGTTTGTCCACTCAGGTACAGGCCGGGCTCGGAGGAAAGAGAGTGTGCTGTATTCGTGGTTCCTGGCTGGCACCAGGGGAATTGCTGTTTGAGCAGAACCACTGCTCATGGGAGTCCCAGTCTTTAAGAGGTTCAAGGCAGGGGTTTTCAAGGTTGCTGTCCGCAGGAGTCGCCGGGATTTAGCAGGAGCAGGTTCAAGGATCAACAGGCCTGTAGGGCTGGGGCCAAGTCAGTTGGTGTCGTCCTCTTGTTAGCAGCTGCACGGCGTTGTCTTCTTCTTCTTAATCTTCTTTCTTGTTTTTTAATCGGGATCTGAGGAAGGAAGGTTCAGGGTACCCCTAAATACTAAATTTAGGGGTGTTACAGGTAGGGCAAGGGCAGGGACCGATAGGTCCCTGTCCTCGGGTGAGTACACCTCCTATCCTGCTCTTCTCCTGTGGGAGGAGGGGGCAGGAGCCTGTCTCTGATTGGGCAGGGCTCCCCATCTTAAAGATGGCCGGAGCCCAGAGTCGTACTTCACCTCACATCTCCCACCCGAGGGGTGGAGTTGGTACAGGCTGGCACACCCCTTTTCCTCAGTGAGGGTTTCCCGCTAGTCTTCCCGCCAGAGTGGGGGTCAGAACTGGTGAGGGCCAGTTGCTGAGTACAGCAAGTGGCCTGGAGATGCTCACAAAGGCGGCATGCCTTTGAAGCTTCCCCTGCCCATCCTGGGGGAGGAGACCTAGCAGCTCGCCCAGGACGTGAATTGTTGCAGGCCCAGGAGAGCGGATGGCTCTCTACCCAGGGGTCCAGCAACATGTCTGCTGTGTGGCAGCCTAGGCAGCCTCTCAGACAAGACGTGGATTGTAGGTTAGGTTTCAGGTGGCATCTCTAAGATGCCCTCTGTAGTGCATTTTACAGTAAATCCCACACTGGCATCATTGTGGGTTTAATGTGCTGAGAAGTTTGATATCAAACTTGTCACTCATCAGTGTAGCCATTATGGTGCTGTGGAGTTCGTAATGACAACCTCCCAGAACCATATACTCTTAATGGCATCACTGCACTTACAGTGCCCAGGAATGTCCTTGGGTACTGTAGGGCCAGAGGGCTCATGCACCTGTGCCCACACCACTGGGTTTATGGGCATGGCACACAGGTAGGTGTTCAATTAGGGTTGACTGCGCACAAACTACTTATTTGTGCTCACTTTGAGCTTTTGTCGCGTGCAACAGAGGTATCACTCTCTGACTCCTGGAGTGTTCCTTATAAGACCATACAAGCGTCCTCTAGTCATAGTGGACGACCCTCTGGGGACAGCGGTGGAAATGGCATATGCGATCTCTGTTCAAAGTTGTATCCTCAATAATTTGGCAATAATTGTTTTGTTGAAAAATAAATCTGTAATTCAATACATAAATCTGTTCATTAGTATGATACGTTGTTTAAAACTTCTTTTCTTAAGAATTAGAACTCATTTGAAAAATATTCCCAATGCATTTCGTGCACTGATGTGTACTTTTTCAAGGGAAATCTAAATGCAAACCCAAAAATTCTTTTTTTAACTAAATTAGGGTCCACTCCTTGATTTATGAATATTTGCATGCTTTAAAAATTGGTGTGTCGATTTATGAGAGATATTGTCAATGGAATAGCATGCATTCGATGAGTGACTCTCGTCTTGCCATGTCGTTATGACCATTGTCAAATGAAACGTGAAAACAGCATGCCATGTTAAAATTGTCAAGTGTTTTAAACAGTGTTCGCGGTTCGTGCATAAAATTTATTGTGCGACTCTCAGTGGTGGCAAATATGGTGGTGACAACCTAAAAAGCAAGGTTGTTGGGAAGTTAGCAACGCTAAGGTTTGACCTGCATGTTGCCAAACAGTGGGGTTAAAATTAATTTTGGTAACATACGCGAGTGCGGGTGCAATCCATAGTTTGTGCTAGGTCATATAGTGCCGGTGACTCCAAAATTTCATGTTAGCGGTCTTGACTCCAGGAGTCAGGGTCTTACTTTCCATTCAATGTAACGGCGTTTAAGCAGTGTGCTTTTGAATCTCCTTGAGTGCGGCATCGAGTGAACAATCATGCATACTAAGTGTCAATGAATACTAAAAAAGGACTGATGGTCATATGACCTAGTTCCATGAAATCGGGCGGGTGCCATCTTATAGTGTGTTAGTTAGATTTATAAACCCGATTGTTCGTTGTTTTGTGATGAAAGCAAAATATATTGTTCACAAAAATGGGTGAACGCCAGTATTTCTGCACGTATTACTAAAATATATAGGTAATATGAATATTACTAAGATAGATCAAAAGGGTAAAACAAATATGGCTGTGAATGCCTAATGAATGTGGATTCATGTGAGTTGATGGTAAATATCTATTGTGTTTTAGCGATTGTAAAGGGAAAAAGTTGTAATGTCCTATATAGTCAATAAGTGGGGTGGCCACAAAAAGTGTAAACAAGAAGTGGAAAAACAAAAACATTGTCCAGGTAGGTGTGCCATGTCGACTCTTTGTTTAGTTCTGCACCAGGACACTCAGCCTGCAAAGGCAGGGTGTGTGTGTCAGGGTGCAGGGCACCTAAGGGTGGCACAACAAGTGCTGCAGCCCTTAGGGGTCTTCTCTGGTCACAATGCCCTGGGTACCTAGGGTACCATTTACCAGGGGCTGACATGTGGCCAGAAATGCCAATTGGGTTTTAGTTTCAACACAGTTTTAGGGAAGGAACACAGGCCCTGGGCACCTGATTGACGGGAGCCCAGGGCACACTCAGTCAAAGCACATCAGCAATTCAGCAAAAAGTGGGGGCATACCATGCAAGAAAGATGGCACTTTCTCACACAACCCTCCCTCCCCCCAGACAAAAGGTGATGAGACTAACCTTGCCCTAGGGAGTCTATATTGTCTAAGTGGAAGAACCTGTAAAGTCCATCTGCATTGGCATGGGCAGTCCCTGGTCGGTGTTCCACTTCAAATTCCATTCCCTGTAGGGAGATGGTCCATCTTAGTAGTTTTGGATTTTCTCCTTTCATCTGCGTTAGCCATCCGAGAGGTCTGTGGTCAGTTTAAACTAGGAAGTGGGTTCCAAACAAGTAGGGCCTCAACTTCTTCAGGGACCAAACCACAGCAAAGGCATCCCTCTCAATGGCACTCCAACGCTGCTCTCTGGGGAGTAGCCTCCTGCTTATAAAAGCAACAGGTTGGTCTTAGCCTTCATCATTGGTCTGGGAAAGGACAGCTCCTATCCCTAGCTCCGAAGCATCAGTCTGAACTATGAACTGTTGGCATAATCTGGTGCTTTTAGAATTGGTGCTGAGTACATTGCTTCTTTGAGGGTGTCAAAAGCCATATGGCAACTACCAGTCCAGTTGATTTTTTTGGGCATATTCTTGGAGGGGAGTTTTGTGAGGGGAGTCACAATGGACCCATATCCCTTCACAAACCTCTTGTAGTACCCAGTCAAGCCAAGGTATGCCCTGACTTGTGTCTGGGTGGTTGGAGCTGCCAGTCTAGGATACTATGGATTTTGGATTGTAAGGGTTGTACCTGGCCTCCACCAACAAGGTGACCCAAGTACACCCCAATGCCCTGCCCTATCTGGCATTTGGATGCCTTGGTAGTTAGGCCTGCAGATTGCAGGGCTGCTAAAACCTTCCCAAGGTGGATCAGGTGATCCTGCCAGGTGTAGCTAAAGACAGCAATATAATCAAGATAAGCTACACTAATGGACTCCAACCCAGTCAGGACTTGATTCACCAACCTATGGAAGATGGCAGGGGCATTCTTTAACCCAAAAGGCAATACAGTGAACTGATAGTGCCCATCAGGTGTGGTGAATGCTGTTTTCTCTTTTGCTCGTGGGGCCATGCCAATCTGCCAGTACCCTGCAGTCAAGTCAAAGGTACTGAGAAATGTGGATGCCCCCAATTTGTCTATCAGTTCATCTGCTCTTGGAAGAGGGTGAACATCGGTCTAGTTGACAGAGTTGAGCCCTCTATAGTCCACACAGAACCTCATATCTCTCTTTTTACCCTGTTGATTAGGTTTGGGGACCAGAACCACTGGGCTAGCCCAGGGGCTCTCAGAGGTTTCAATGACCCCTAACTCCAGCATCTTGCTGGCTTCAGCCTTGATGCTTTCCTTGACTTGGTCTGACTGGCGATAGATCTTGTTTTTGACAGGTGAACTGTCACCAATGTCCACATCATGGGTACACCAGTTTGTCAGACCACGGGTCAGGAAAAAGAGACTAGCATACTGTTGCAAGACTTGCTTACAGTCAGTCTGTTGTTGGGCAGAGAGGGTGTCTGAGAAGACAACCCCATCTACTGACCCATCTTTTGGGCTGCAAGAGAGGAGGTCCACTCTCTTCTTCATGTTCCTCATCAGTCACCATCAGCATGGTGATGTCAGCCCTGTCATTGTGGAGCTTTAGGTGGTTCACATGGATAACCCTTTTGGGTATCCTGCTTGTGCCCAGGTCAACTAAGTAAGTGACTACACTCTTTTTCTCTAGGATAGGTTAAGGGCCACTCCATCTGTCTTGCAGAGCCCTTGGTGCCACTGGCTCCAAAACTCACACCTGTTGCCCAGGTTGAAATTCAACCAGTGCAGCTTTTTGGTCATACCAGTGCTTCTGAAGCTCCTAGCTGGCCTCAAGATTCTTGAATAACTTTTCCATGTACTCAGCCATTCTCGGACCTTAGGCCAAGTACATAGTCCGCAATGTCTTGCTTGGGTTCTTGGAGAGGCCTCTCCCAACCCTCTTTCACAAGACAAAGTGGTCCCCTCACAGGATGACCAAACATAAGTTCAAAGGGGGAAAACCATACTCCCTTCTGTGGCAGTTCCCTATAAGCGAAAAGCGGGCATGGTAACAGGACATCCCATCTCCTCTTGAGTTTTTCAGGGAATCCCATGATCGTACCTTTCAATGTCTTGCCTTTCAACAAGACCATTGGTTTGTGGATGATATGGGGTAGTAAACTTGTACTGCACTCCACAATTCTTCCACATGTACTTAGGTAAGCAGACATGAAGTTAGGACCTCTGTCTGAAACCACCTCCTTAGGAAACCCTTCCTTGGTGAAAACACCCAGGAGGGCCTTGGCTACTGCAGGTGCTGTAGTAGTCCTGAGTGGAATTGCTTCAGGGTACCTAGTAGCAGGATCCACTACTACTATAATGAATTTGTTCCCTGAGGCTGTGGGGGGCTCAAGTGGACCCACAATTTCCACACCTACCCTTTCAAAGGGAACCCCCACCACTGGCAGTGGTATCAGGGAGGCCTTTGGGTGGCCACCTGTCTTGCCACTGGCCTGACAGGTGACATAGGAGCTAATAAACTATTTCACCTTTATGGTGCATCTGGGGCCAGTAGAAGTGACTAACTAGCCTTTCCCAAGTTTTTGTTTGCCCCAGATGTCCAGCTAGGGGGATGTCATGAGCCAAAGTTAGGAGGAACTCCCTGTACTTTGTGGTACTACCACTCTCCAGGTGGTGCCAGGAGTGGGGTCCTCAGCATACAGTAATCCCTCTACCCAATAAGCTCTGTGGGTACCACTGACATCTCCCTGTGCTTCTGAAACAGCTTGCTTCCGACCCGGCAGATACGGGTATGCGGGTGGTACCTTGAGTGATAATCCTGGTACTGAGAGAACGTGAGGACGGGCGGGTACAGCCGTCTTCACAGAGATTTGGGTTGGCGCCAGAGAACGAGACCGGTAGTGTCTCACGCCAAAGTCGGACTTTGACGTAAGACACTACCTGTCTCGTTCTCTGGCGCCAACCCAGATCGCGCCAGATCTGGGTTGTTTGTATTTCATTGATGTCACTCTTCCAGAAAGGAAGAGTCAATACACTGCATTTGAAAGAAACCATACATATGGGTCTACCTTGTTTCATTTGATTCTATCCTGCTTTGCACCATTGATGACATTTATACACATTTGATAGAACATGTGCCCAGGACTTCTGTTGTATGTACTGAGTGGGCCCTGGCCAATCTCTGCAGAGGTTTTTGGGGTCTCCTCTGACTTGTAGCACCGTCCATTATTACTTCCAACACCGTATAACTACCGCTACCAGCACAGGCGCCATTCTTCCTATACATTTGGAAACCCCACATAGAACCCTTTGTATTTCTCACCATAGTGACGCTGGCACCTGTATCCCTTAGAGCATCTATCCTATTCCCATTAACCGAGGGGTATTGTAAATACTTCTTTAAGTTGGGTGGCCACACAGCTACATTGGCAAACTCAACCTCCCCCATGGAAACGAGACTTTCTTGAGTGTGCATCCAGATTTGCTCTGGGCACTCTTCTGATCCCATTTGTAGACTTGCTGCCCCAGGATTAGCTGTACTGGGTGCCTTAGGGGCTTTGTTATGGGGGCAATTTTTGTCTACAACTTCTTACAGTTGTTACAATATGCCTTTGAGGGATCAAAGTTCTTCCCCCTATAGGGATGAGGCACATAGGGAGTAGTTTGGGACCCACCCACCTGTACAGGTTTTTGGGGCCCTTTGGAAGACTCAGACATTTTATCTTGGGGATTCTCACCACCTTTCCCCTGGGGAGGTTTTGTAACTACCTTCTTCTGGTCACCCCCAGTAGTTGTCCTTGTCACCCTAGTCTTGGCCCAATGGTCTGCCTTCTTTCCCAATTCTTGGGGAGAAATTAGACCCTGGTCTACCAAATGCTGATGTAACTTTTCATTTGTGCAATTACTCAATTTATGTTCCTTCATAAACAAATTGTAAAGTCCAGTAAAATCATGCACATCATGTCCAGCTACCCAACCATCCAGTGTCTTTACTGAGTAGAGTAGTCCATGAAGTCAATCCAAGACTGGGTCTGGGTTTTGTGAGCCCCCCTGAATCTAATTCTGTACTCCTCAGTGGTGAGTCCAAATCCCTCAATCAGAGTGCTCTTCATGAGATCATAGGACACTGCATCTGGCCCAGATAGGGTCTGAAGCCTGTGTCTGCAGTTAACAGACAACAGTTCCCACAGGAGTGCCCCCGAGAGAGGTTTCTTTACTCTTCTTATTTCACAAGCCCTCTCAAAGGCTGTGAACCACATGGTGATGGATTAAACCCAGATCAGTTGACTGGGGGTGAGTTTTTCATTTGCTCAAGCGCTCCGTCCATCATCCCCTTTTTGTATCGCTTTGCTCGCCCTAAGTTGGCAGGGTATGCTCAGACGTCAGTCCCTTGCTCACTTGGCCACTGGATTCAAGATAGCCTGGCTGATGAGGGTTATGAATCCGAAACCGGTCCCAGGATGCTTGTTTCCGGTCCAGGGAAGACATGGCTTGGCAGTTCGGGCTGGACTGTTTCCATGAGGCACAGGGTCAGACTGATTTGCATATGGCCATGTCTGAACTGGGGTGGCTGAGTGAGCTAAAGAATGGTGATGGATTAAACCCAGATCAGTTGACTGAAGGTGAGTTTTTGATTTGCTCAAACGCTCCGTCCATCATCCCCTTTTTGTATCGCTTTGCTCGCCCTAAGTAGGCAGGGTATGCTCAGACGTGAGTCCCTTGCTCACTTGGCCACTGGATTCAAGATAGCCTGGCTGATGAGGATTATGAATCCGAAACCGGTCCCAGGATGCTTGTTTCCGGTTCAGGGAAGACATGGCTTGGCAGTTCGGGCTGGACTGTTCCCATGAGGCACAGGGTCATACTGATTTGCATATGGCCAAGTCTGAACTGGGGTGGCTGAGTGAGCTAAAGAATGGTGATGGCGAAAACCCAGATCAGTTGACGGGGTTGAGTTTTTGATTTGCTCGAACGCTCCGTCCATCATCCCCTTTTTGTATCGCTTTGCTCGCCCTAAGTAGGCAGGGTATGCTCAGACGTGAGTCCCTTGCTCACTTGGCCACTGGATTCAAGATAGCCTGGCTGATGAGGATTATGAATCCAAAACCGGTCCCAGGATGCTTGTTTCCGGCCCAGGGAAGACATGGCTTGGCAGTTCGGGCTGGACTGTTCCCATGAGGCACAGGGTCAGACTGATTTGCATATGGACATGTCTGAACTGGGGTGGCTGAGTGAGCTAAAGAATGGTGATGGATTAAACCCAGATCAGTTGACTGGGGGTGAGTTTTTGATTTGCTCAAACGCTCTGTCCATCATCCCCCTTTCGTACTACTTGGTGATGTCATCACCTTCCGCAAATTTAGGGACAATCCCTTTGCGAATTTTAGGATCAGAAGTTTCCTCCCTATCCTTATCTTAAGTATTGCTGTCACCATTGATGGGTGCTAAACCCATCTCTCGCCTTTCTTTTTCTAGAGCCAGGAGTCTGGACTCTAGGTCTAATCTCTTAACCAGCTTGGCTAACAAGCTGTCCTCTTCACTGGGGCTATTCCCAATGTTTTCTCGGGCCCTGGTCCAACTGTATAGGTCCTAGGATCCTGGAGGGTGATTCTTGGAGTTGAGGGTGTGGGGACCCACCACTTCCAAGAGATGATTGGGGGGAATTATCCTCCTCCTCTATCACCTCTTTCCCCTCTGACTGGTCATCACCATGTTCAGAGGGGTGGCTTTTAGCATACTCAGCCAGGAGCTCCTGGAGCCCTAGTTTGGTCGGATGCAGGCCCATTGGTATATTTTTAAGTTTGCATAAGGACCTCAATTCCTTGAAAGACAAGTGTAAGTAAGGTATGAAGTTGAGCTCCTTAACCGGGTCCTGCATATTATTATCTTCAATAATAGCTGGGGCTGTTGAGACATTCTAACCTGACAGTTCTAACCCTCTACTCTTGACTACAGTGACTTTTATTTCTTTAAAATTCTATTGGGACTTAAGCAAGGTCCTGACAAGACTTTTAGTATTTTAGAGAAATTGAATTCTAAAGGCAATTTAAGAGTTCTGTCGTGTGATCAGATAGTAACCAAGTAGTCCAACAAATGCAAGTTTGTATCCCACCGCTGATTCACCAATGTAAGAAAGTGGCTCTGTATATACTGGACCCAAGTAAGGTACAGTGTGCACAGAGTCCACAGTCCCCAGAGGTTTGGCAGAGGTTAAAGTCAGATATAACCTTACTCTCTAAAGTGGTAGCTTGGTCGAGCAGTAAGACAGTATCAGAGGACAGTGTAAAGCATTTGTTGTATACACTTAGTCAGCAAATGGTCTCACAGACTCAAGAACTGAACTCTAGGCCAATTGTTTTGTATCATAATATATATTTGTTTTATTTTTAGAACCAACAAGGTATCAAAATATGCTTTCTCTGAATGAGTTACTTTAGTTAAATACTTTTCAAATAGGCAATAGTTTTTTTGATTACAATAGTCACAGTTGTTGCAATAGGCAACACAATTTCAAACACAATGCAACATTGTGCTCAATGGGAATTTCTAGTTAAATGCAATTAGTTTCTTTGTAGATTACTTTTCTAACCACAGAACTGGATCCTAGATTCCGTCCAGGGACATTTCCTGTAAACAGTTAAGTAAAAGCGTTTTGGTTACAGTAGTGATTTTTAAGGAATATTATTGTATTTTAAAAGTTGACACTTAGAAACTTTTTTACATAGAATCACCAATAATATCCTACGGGAGGAAATTTACTTAGCAGGTAAGTAGTGTTATGATTATTTTTTCTTACTAATGGTTGGATCCTGGATCCAGCCCTGGTGCATCTCCTGTAAACAGTTGAAAGAATGCGTTTAAGTCCTACAGGCGATTTTTAAAGAATGTTTGTAGTTTCTGAAAATCGACACTTAGAATCTTTTCTGGTGAAAACCAGACAATGGATTTCTATGGAAGGAAATTCAAGTTACTGGTAAGTACGGTTAGGATTACTTTTTAGGGGCTGTGCTGGGCTTAAAGATGAAGCATTGGGTTCTCTCCTGATACCAAGTGAGCAAATCGGAATTAGTTGTTCAGCTAATTTTAGGTGGATATTTTAAAGTTTCAAAACTCCACACTTAGAAGTATTTCCAAGTGAAACCAGTCAATGTTAGCCTATCAAAGAAAAGTGAGTTATCGGCTTTTGAGTGAGTACTCGACTGACAGAGTTAAGGTTCTGGGCATAGACTCAGGTGTCTCCCAGGGTCAGGTAGGTACAGTTGGTACACCCTCAGCGGCACAGGGGCAGCTGGGTGCAGAGGTAGTTAGGCCCAATGTTATCCAATGAGAGGCAGGGGGCTTTCAGTTGGTGGCTGCTGGCAAGCAGGTCACGTGGCTGTGGGAGCCGGGCTCCTGGTCACTTGCTCAGGGCAAAAGGGGAAGTAGGTTAGGACCAAGGTTGCACTGCCAGGGGCACTCGGGCGGCTGGGTGCAGGGTGCTTTTGAGCCATCGGGCGCTCAATGTTATTCAATGGAGTTCTTGGAAAGTGAACAAAGGCTGCAGGCTTGAGGACGGAGATTCTTCAGGAGCGACCACCACTTCGAGAGGTAAGTTGGGATCTTGAGGATAGGTAGGCACCCAAGAGATGGGCACAGGGGGCCGTGGGGCGCCGGGTGCAGGGGTGTCTTTTGATGTCGGGAAATCTTACCCTCTGTTGGTAGCGGTTGGAGGGGTCCCTTGTTGTGAGGCTGCAGGCGTCGCCTGGGTCGTCGAGGAGGGTTCTTGGGCACTGGATTCCAGGTCCGAATTGCAAGGGGGAACGTCCTCAGGGTGTTTGTCAACTCAGGCACAGGTCTGACTTGGCGGGTGCGGAGTGTACTGATTCGCGGTTCCTGGCTGGCACCAGAGGTATTGCTTTTTCAGCAGAACCATTGCTCATGAGAGTCCCAGTCTTTAAGAGGTTCAAGGCATGCAGGTCCTCCAGGGTTTTCAAGGTTGCTGTCCACAGGAGTGGCCGAGATTTACCAGGAGCAAGTTCAAGGATCAACAGGCCTGTAGGGCTGGGGCCAAGTCAGTTGGTCCTCTTGTTAGCAGCTGGACGGCGGTTCTTCTTCTTGTTGATCTTCTTTCTTGTTTTCAAATCGGGATCTGAGGAAGGAAGGTTCAGGGTGCCCTTAAATACTAAATTTAGGGGTGTTACAGGTAGGGCAAGGGGATGGAACGATAGGTCCCTGTCCTGGGGTGAGTACACTACCTATCCTGCTCCTCTCCTGTGGGAGGGGCAGAAGTCTATCCCTGATTGGGCATGGCTCCTCATCTTCAAGCTGGCCGGAGCCCGGAGTCGTGCTTCACCTCGCCTCTCCCACCCGAGGAGTTGAGTTGGCACATCCCTAAAAAAAAGATTTCTTTCATTAAAAGCTGCAGATAATTGAAAACAAATATGAATTATCTGGCAGATGTGGCAAATGCATAATTATGTGGGGAAATGCACCGCAGCTGGTTCATATAATTCCCCAGCGCTCCTGCAAAGGCTTGGTGTGAGTTCAAGTTCAATCTTTATTATGTTTTGGAACTCCTTGGAGGTCGACATAAGAAAAAGTACAACACAAAAGTATCATTGAAAATGAAAGTAGACAAATCATAGCCATTGTTAGAACACAAAGTGACACATTAATAGGCATGCCGGTATTCAAAGCATTTCTAAAAAGCATTTAAAAAAGTTATATATATGAGAGCAAAATCTCTCATTAGGGGGATTATGTAAAGCATTCAAAAAAGAGTTCACATCTACAATACCCATTTGCAGACATATTTGTCTTAACCATTTTCTGCGATAAGAACGCAGCGCTGGGCATATGAAAAGTACATGTGTACGATCTTGAATAGATTGATGACAGAAATTGCAAATTGCAGATACACCATACCATTTAAACAAAAGATTATTCAGGGGTAACACATCTTGTCTCAATAAAAACCAAAATCTCCGAATACCATGAGGTAAGTTCCAAGTAACATAGGGTTGTATGGATTTTCTTGCGAATGTATTAGTAAGGAAATTGACACCCTTTTTAGCAAAAATTGAAGTAAAGTCTAGCCTAAAGCTAAGATCCCAAGAGGCTTCTTTCAGGACAGACTTTAGCTGGGATGCAGGAAGAGAAAAGAGAGTACTCTCTTCCAGCTGCAAAAGGGATACAGCTTTTCTAAAGTTTGAGGAAATATAAATTTTATGGTCAAGAAATGTTCCCTAACGTGTACCCCACCGTCTCCATGTACGAGCTTAAAGTGCATGTAACTTCCCTCCTGTGCCAGCTATGAAGACGCAAATACATTTGCGTCCAACGTTAACATGTCCTCTTTCAGATCCACCCCGAACGGGTTGAATATTCCGTTCCTAAGTATGCCATGCCAACGTCTTTTTGTGGTGTACTTTACACGTTTTTCAGCTCTGGCGAAGTAGGCCCCTGAATTCTGCCATCGAGCTTTTTCCTGCCTTCTGACACTGAATGCCTCAGCCTGGGCTGCCTCTGTACCCGTGATCTCTGCCTTACTCCCTGGGCGGCTAACGGCGCTTAGCTCAGCCTGTTGCCTGCCAAGACTGTATTCAACCTTCGAATTATCTGCTCCGCTCCTCAAACATACATTCCTGCCTACTAGTTCAAGTAAACATCCTTCCAGCTGCAGAGCAAAGGGCCCGGCCTCACTGTCTCCGTGCAAGTAATTCATAGCTTCTGTTACCATGGTAGGCCCATGCCCCCTCGCATCTCATGCAGACACGTAGACGCTTATACACGCACTCACAGTCAGTATAGAATAGCCTCTGCCCAAGAGACCTTTCCCTCTAGATAATATGGTTCCCAAACATCAGATATCAGATATGATATAGGTACGAGTTAATCTGACATGCCAGACTTCTGTCTCTTTCCGCTAGTGTAAATGTCAAGTCCCCTGCATCCTCCAGCTTCACGTCAATCACACGTCATGCAGCTGCGCGCGCATCCAGACCTCAGATTTCTGCTGACATTGCAAGATTCTGCTATGTACCCACCCACTTGTGACACTTTCATGTGACGTTTCTAGCACACACCTCTATGTTCACGCCTAGTTCACGCCTTCTGATTACGTATTGCTAACACGTGTGTGCTTTTATCTTGTTTCTCTCAGCTGTTACGCCTACTGTATTGGTATCCATTATATGATTTAAGTATAAAAGTTATGTCTTGTCAATAAAGTATGCTCTATCCCTTCCTGAACCCCAGTGGTGTCAGGAACATGATATCCGGTTCAAGAACCATTCCTTTTTAAGGAATAAAACCCCTAAGAACTCTAACACCACGGACTCTGCGTCTTTCTTTCCGATTGAGTTATTCTATTTTTAGTACTTACCTGCATAGAAATTAAGACGGTAATTAAATATTTACCACATTATTTTGGCGCCCGAACAGGGACCCCTCCCCCACCTTACGCGCCGGTTGGTGCGTTGCAACCTTTGCCCCCTGCCATAAGTCAAGACGGACAATTACGCGTACCCGCAGGATTTCCTGTATCTCCCTCTGGCCCACGGAGGTGACGGAGACTGCGATCAGCACCCAGACGAGGCGGTGAGGAGTGCGGAGGATCCCGACCAGAGCCTAGCCGAAAGAAGCAAGGTCCGAGGTGTCAAGAGGCCCACCAGTTTCCGAAGTATTCACGTGTCGAGTCGAGTCGAGTCCAGTCCGGTCCAGTCCAGTCGAGTTTTCCGAGGCCTTCTGTTCCGTGCTTCCCGGTGAGTACCATTGCTGGGGACGCATCTAGACGGGTGCATTATTATGTATCCGGTAAAGACGGGTTTGGGTACACAAACGCGGTCTGCACTGTTTTAGACAGTGTATCTGTACTGTTTAGCAGTATATCAGGCATTCAAGTTCTTGCACTGTTCTCGACAGTGCATCTGTGCTGTTTAGCAGTACATCTAGTATCAAGGGTAGTGATATATGTTCAAAATGTCTTCATGTGATTAATGTCGTGGTATGAGTGACTGTTTGATGTACATTACTGTGTTTTTATGTAACTAGCTGTGTTCAGAGTAAGTAACAAGTATCGAGTATCCAGTACTAAGTAACAAGATGCCGTTTTTCAATAAATTAAGACAGATAGGAACTAGGAAAGGGATACTAGAGGAAGAAATTCCTATCCCCCCCTAGGGACACTCCTGGAAATTTCATGTACCATAAGCATGGCTTAGATGCCATACTGTACCTAGATTTATGGGCCGATTATACTAAGCATCTAGAGGAGAGACACAGATGGCCCGTTACAGGAACATGGGATGCCGAGTGCATCATGAAGGTAGAAGAAGCGCTATGGAAAAAGAAAGCCAGACAATCTCAGAAAGACGCCATAGAATTTTGGCGTAAAGAATCACATAAACGTGCCGAAAAAGCACTCCGAAAAGAAGACAGACATAGAGAAGAGTCGGATAGAGTCCGAGAAAACGAATTAGTTAATGAAGGGATCCGAGTAAAAGCAGAACAAGTAGACCACATGCGAAACAATCTTGTAAATGGCATGTACTTTGTGGCCGAGGGTTTGCCTGAAGCCACTTCAGAAATACCGAAAGATCTGCTGCCGCCATTGGTTCCGACTAAAGTAAGTCACAGGACCACCAAAGACATATTCCTTGCTTCCTATCTAGACGATGTAGCACCCGCTTACACCAATCCACGTGCCCGCGTCCCGCCTACTGACGGTGACGGAGGTGGCAACCCGCCTCAAGACAATATCCCGCCATTGCCGCAACAAGATTCACCCGTTCGACAGCCTGCTCCACCTGCTCCTCCACCTCCACCACTTCCCACATCTAAGATTGACACACTAAATCCGTTTGCGCCTGATCCTAGTAAGAGACAAGTTCAGGTACAGATACCGACTCCACAGACATACAATTTTCAAGCCTCCGCTACAGGAGGTGCGACAGGAGGTCTCCAGACTCCGCCATCAACACACAGATTAAACTTTAGGGACATGTTGAAACAACGTACACCCCAATCACCCCGTCTCGACATGCTTAAAGAACCCCTTCCATTTTGCAGATATGATCCAGTACCCGGTAAAGACGATGGAATGTTGTTAGCATCACTACGCTTACGAAAAGTTGCAGATTACCTAGTGTTATTTCCAGGAATGACTGAACACCTAGATAGAATATATCATTTTGTCCAGACTGGGGAAAATCCTGAAAGTATTAAAGAGGCCCTGGCTCACCAGAAAGCTTACACTCAAGGTTGTATATTACGTTTCTTAATAAATTACTTAATAAGAGAACGAGACAGGCCTGGAGTAGACCAGGAAGAGATGGAAGCACTAAACAAGTGGGGTCAAAATATAGCCGACGGAAACCATGATAAACTAAATATTATAGCAAGTATGTACAAGAAAATCAGAAAAACAGTAATAGAAATACACGAAAAAGAACAAGAAAAAGAGACCGGCAGGACTGACTCCTCCGAGGAGGACGAACCTGAAGAACCAGAAACGACTAAAGAAATGATAGCGTATGTAGGTAAGGGAAATTATCTTAGGAAAGGCATTCGCCCAGAAAGCAAGAGAGTTTTTCTCTCTGGCATATCAAAACCAAGTTCTCCCGAATATCTGTTTCAAGTTACCGATAAAATTCTTCAAGAACAAATGGGGTACCATGTACTCAATTCTATGGATGAACAAGAATTAGCCCGGTCAGCAGTGCTATGGGCTGACAATCCTAGCACATACAATGATGATACAGTAGCACAGACATTTCTGAACCTTTCCCCAGACGAGCAGAAATTAGCTGGTGTATACATGATTCAGCATCTCATCACGCTATACAGACAACAACATTCTGATCCAGGTCCCTTACCTGATACATTAGAAGCACTACTTATGAATAGATGGAGAGGCCTAAGTACCAAGTTAATTCAAATAATTCTGGAACAACGCCACAGATATAACGCTTTCTTAGGCCCACAATATGTTTCAGCTCCGCCCCCAGAAAGAAAAATGTTTCATTTTGACAGGCAGAATCCTTTACGAGAAGTACACCCAGTTATGAATGCCAATAACGCCTTGGAACGTGTGTTTGTGTACACACCTTTAACAAAGTTAGAATTGTTAGAAATGAAGAAACTAGTACCCTGTCATGATAAAGACCCTGCAGGTTTTCACCGAGAACTTAAAGACATGTTACTCATGGGAGATTACACGTATACAGATATCATGAAATTGTTAAAAGTACTGCTGCCCACCGGCATTTACGAGAAACTAAAGGAAAAAGAATGGGAGGTGGGAGATAAAAAGATTATATGGACTGAAATAGAAGACGAGGAAAAAGGTCGTACTCCAGGGCTAGGCCTTGGGGACAAAGCTAAAGCATTACCAGGTTTAATAGTACAGGTCTTGCCAAGATTATTGACAACTAAAAAGGAAGACTGGGACACAATCTCAGCCTGTAAACAGAAACACGATGAAGATACTAGTGACTTCTATTCAAGATTCGAGAAATGTTTCATTATTAATAGTGGCCTAAAACCAGGTAGCGAGTCGTACCCACATCTTTTTGTAACAAAATTAGTCGAGAATTCCCTGACACAAGTTAAGAACCGTGTATATAAAGTTGAAAGTACATGGCAAGCAAATACGCCATCCCAGATGTTACAAATGTTACAATATCACCAGAACAGAATTAGAGAAGAACAGGATCACGAACAGAGACGTATGAAAGACACGAAAATGAAAATGTTAGTGGCCCAGTCGGTTCCAGCCGACGGTCAGAGGAAGGGTACGACCCAGACAGGTAATTCAGCAGCTCCCGTTAAAGGGACATGCAACTATTGCAAACAGCCAGGTCACTACGTACATGAATGTCCAGTCCTGAAACACAATATAGCAACAGGTAAAACTAAAGAAAGACCGCATCCGCCTAGACAAGACCAGGTCCAGCAACAGACTTCACAGAATGCACAACCTATGCACGCTCCACCACATACAGTACAGACCGCAGCGGTATCACGGCCACAGCCTATTGCCGCTACGCAGCAAGTTTCACAGCAGATGAGCCAGTATGTCCAATCTGCTTATCCCGATTATCAACGATACACATGAAACAGCCTAGAGAGGGAGGTTGGCTTGCCTCTTATTGAGATTCCTGTAGATCAAGAGGGTCCTTATGTACACAGTCAAGTATTGGGAAAAGACAGAAAAATTTTAATTGACACAGGGGCAAGCCGCACAACAATCAGCCATGATGAAGTCCCAGGGGCACCCCTCTCAGGCTCACAGAATGTTTCCCTTGGTTTTTCAGGACAGCCTATTGTAAATGAAGTATCGAAACCAGTCCCCCTAGCTGTAGGTCCATTATCACGCGTTACAGACTTGTTACTGACTAAATCATGTCCAGAAAACTTGTTAGGTATCAGAACATTGAAGGCTCTAGGAGCAGTGATATGTTGTTCTCCGGAGGGAGTTAGACTCTTTCTGCGTGACTTTAAGGGTCACTATGTATTACGAGAGTTTGATGTCAGATTGAAGAATGTACCGAAACATCTGTGGGCACAAGGCCCAACCGATGTAGGTTACATGCACTTTAAGCTCGTACATGGAGACGGTGGGGTACACGTTAGGGAACATTTCTTGACCATAAAATTTATATTTCCTCATTCCCTCCTTGTTCCCTACGGACCCTTCATGATATATCGATCCTCATGAATCGATCAGTCTGTTCTTGTAACATCATTTGCTCTTCTTTCTTCTTTTCGCGTTGTGAGTGAAAACCTGAATGCGGAATACATGACGTGGCACACAGACCACAAATCGCTGGCCCACATTGTAGGCACAGGCAGCAACTGAATACTATGAGAAGGGCAATGCCTAGGAAGGATAGGATCTTCCACCCCCTCAAAGGACTGCCCCGATTCTAGTGACTTTAAAGTTCCCAAGAGAGAGAAAACTCCGCAAGAAGAGTATAAATGCAAATTGCGGTCTAGCAAGTCAGACAGTTTAATTGTTTAAGTCCTCCCCTAGGTGAATCGGTTAAATTAGTTTCTGACATGTATCCCCTAGACCGAGATAGAGAGAGAGAGAGACAACTCAAGAAACGTGCATATTGTAAATCACTTCGTAGTCACT
Source organism: Lissotriton vulgaris (assembly GCF_964263255.1). Lineage (NCBI taxonomy): Eukaryota > Metazoa > Chordata > Amphibia > Caudata > Salamandridae > Lissotriton > Lissotriton vulgaris. Next base: position 60,258 of record NW_028243114.1, read on the forward strand.
GTATAGTGACATTATTGGTTATGTTTTTTCTAAGTCTTTTGATTATTGTTGCCAGTATATTGCTGCATATATATTACCCTATCTTCAAGCATACCCAATCTGCTTACAATGTCACTGCCGAACATTCTTTTAGCGAATTACCCCCTCACGAGTTATCTTACAGACTTGCGCTGCGCAACAACACATTCATTAGTATGTTACATCACTCCCATCAGACTAATAATGCTACAAACTGTTGGATATGTGGCCGACTCCCTCCCTATCAGAAATACAAGGGAGTTCTGCCTCTCTTTCCATACCCGTTCACTCACAATGGCTCATGTGGAGCATGGTTTAGATTAATTAATTCCTTAGATCCTGATATTGCTGTTTTCGAAGGAAATTGGGTTTGGGGAAACCTGAACTTAGTTCTGCTTAACGCCTGTTATCCCGACAAGAAGGGACTTCCCACTAGGATAGGAACTGATCTAGAAAATGAAGTATATGGATTAGGTAATTATACAATTAACTTCATGATTCTTACTGTTGAATCCGAAGCTGCACCAGTTTTGCCTGCTATGTCAGTATTACCAGTCACAGGTGACTTATGTGTCAGAAAGAAGGGTTCAGTACACTTAGGTCATAGTAAATGTACTACTGTGGTCGAATTCAGTGATCAAGGCAAGTCTTCATTTAGAGCTACTCGTCATTCCTACTTTGTTTGTGGCCATACCGCATACATACGCTTACCTCCAGATTGGGATGGTACCTGTTACATTGCATTCCTTCTGCCACCTGTTTTCCTAGCCCCTCCTGATTATCACAGAAATACAAATCTAGTAAAGAATAGACTCCGAAGAGATCTCCCGATTGTCGACTATACTGAAACGGCATGGGAGCAATACACAGACTTCAATAAAGGTTTCTTCCCCTACTTAGGTACTGTCTTTAATAGTAAACTGATACGAAAATTAACTAGAACCCTCGAAGCAGTAGTGAACAAAACTACCTCCGCTCTAGGCAACTTAACAGAGGAGCAATCTGCCATGCGGGTTGTTGTTCTCCAAAATCGTCTTGTTATTGACGTCATCCTAGCAGATAGGGGTGGAGCCTGTAAGGTCATCGGGTCAGGTTGCTGTGTTTTCATTCCAGAAAACGCGCCAACAGTATATAAGGCTATTACACGTCTTCATAAAATTGCAAGTTTGATACATCAGAATCCAGGCACCTGGACTTGGTCCGGTTGGTTCTGGACAACGTTGACCGCTTGGGGATGGAAGATCCTATCCTTCCTAGGCATTGCCCTTCTCATAGTATTCAGTTGCTGCCTGTGCCTACAATGTGGGCCAGCGATTTGTGGTCTGTGTACCACGTCATGTATTCCGCATTCAGGTTTTCACTCACAACGCGAAAAGAAGAAAGAAGAGCAAATGATGTTACAAGAACAGACTGATCGATTCATGAGGATCGATATATCATGAAGGGTCCGTAGGGAACAAGGAGGGAATGAGGAAATATAAATTTTATGGTCAAGAAATGTTCCCTAACGTGTACCCCACCGTCTCCATGTACGAGCTTAAAGTGCATGTAACTTCCCTCCTGTGCCAGCTATGAAGACGCAAATACATTTGCGTCCAACGTTAACATGTCCTCTTTCAGATCCACCCCGAACGGGTTGAATATTCCGTTCCTAAGTATGCCATGCCAACGTCTTTTTGTGGTGTACTTTACACGTTTTTCAGCTCTGGCGAAGTAGGCCCCTGAATTCTGCCATCGAGCTTTTTCCTGCCTTCTGACACTGAATGCCTCAGCCTGGGCTGCCTCTGTACCCGTGACCTCTGCCTTACTCCCTGGGCGGCTAACGGCGCTTAGCTCAGCCTGTTGCCTGCCAAGACTGTATTCAACCTTCGAATTATCTGCTCCGCTCCTCAAACATACATTCCTGCCTACTAGTTCAAGTAAACATCCTTCCAGCTGCAGAGCAAAGGGCCCGGCCTCACTGTCTCCGTGCAAGTAATTCATAGCTTCTGTTACCATGGTAGGCCCATGCCCCCTCGCATCTCATGCAGACACGTAGATGCTTATACACGCACTCACAGTCAGTATAGAATAGCCTCTGCCCAAGAGACCTTTCCCTCTAGATAATATGGTTCCCAAACATCAGATATCAGATATGATATAGGTACGAGTTGATCTGACATGCCAGACTTCTGTCTCTTTCCGCTAGTGTAAATGTCAAGTCTCCTGCACCCTCCAGCTTCACGTCAATTACACGTCATGCAGCTGCGCGCGCATCCAGACCTCAGATTTCTGCTGACATTGCAAGATTCTGCTATGTACCCACCCACTTGTGACACTTTCATGTGACGTTTCTAGCACACACCTCTATGTTCACGCCTAGTTCACGCCTTCTGATTACGTATTGCTAACACGTGTGTGCTTTTATCTTGTTTCTCTCAGCTGTTACGCCTACTGTATTGGTATCCATTATATGATTTAAGTATAAAAGTTATGTCTTGTCAATAAAGTATGCTCTATCCCTTCCTGAACCCCAGTGGTGTCAGGAACATGATATCCGGTTCAAGAACCATTCCTTTTTAAGGAATAAAACCCCCTAAGAACTCTAACACCACAGACTCTGCGTCTTTCTTTCCGATTGAGTTATTCTATTTTTAGTACTTACCTGCATAGAAATTAAGACGGTAATTAAATATTTACCACAAGTTGTTAACAATTAGCGAGTGTTCCCCTAGACTTCCCAGTAGTTCAGACTTTAAGAGGAACCTCATAGTCCCCTCTTCTCCTCTGGCTATGCTTGCGACCCAACGTACCACAGCTGCCAGGCCCTGCACCCAGCTGCTGCGCAAGCCAAACTCAAGTCTGCAGGCTGCCACGGAGCAGGCAGAACTAACGGTGGATATGCCTCTTAGCAATTTACCCTCCACCTTATTTAGAAAATCCCAGTACTTAATATCAATTAGTTCTAAACCATATAAAAGGGTGGAAGGGACTTTTGCCTTAAAGACTTCCAATAAATGTGAAAAATGCCTTCTTCCCAATGCCGAGTACAGTGCACTTAAGCTTCTCCCTTGGGCTAAAGCCTTCCGGGCACTGTTATCGGTGTGGGGTTTAGCACTTAGATTATCACAAATTAATTTTCCAAGGAAAGTATAACTCTTTACTACCTCCAATTTGTCTTCTCCCACAGACCAGGTAAAGTTCCTAAATTTATGTTTTTTCCGGCCTGTGATGCACATAATTTTGCTCTTGGATGCATTTATTTTTAAATAATGAGCAACTGCATACTGATGTAGAGCAAGGAGGCGTTTGGCAAGACCTTTGGGCATAAGATCCAATATTATGATGTCATCCGCATATAACATACATGAAATGTGTTTTCCACCCAAGATTGGAGCAATACCGTCACAGGAGGAGAGGGAAGCTGGTAGGTCTGCAATATACAGCGAAAAAAGTAATGGGGCAAGGAGACAGCCTTGCTTAAGGCCATTAAATGAGGGGATAATCTTAGAGAGCCCCCTATCTCCTCCTTGCAGGACCTGGCACCAGGTGTCTGTATGAAGCAACTGAATCATATCTAGTAGATAAGGTGGCAATCCCATAGCAGAGAGCTTTCTCCACAGCAGTGGACGATCAACCTTGTCGAATGCTGTGGAGAAGTCTATAAAGGCCACATAAACTCTTCCGCCACGTACCCCTATATATTTATCAATAATTGTCTGAAGGGCGGAGAGGTTATCCAGCGTTCCGTGACCCTTACGAAAGCCTACTTGTTCTAAGGGTAAAATTTGCTTTTGCACCACCCAATCATTAACTAGGGTTAATAAACATTTACAGAACACTTTCCCAATAGCATCTAAGAGAGCTATTTGTCGATAGTTAATGGGTAAGTTTCTGTCGCCCTTTTTGAACATAGGAACCAAAATACTCCCCTTCCAGGATGCTGGAATAAATTTTTTTATATAGCAAGTCCTAAAAAGAGGAAAAAGGATTTTACTCCAGGATACTGGATTTTGTTTCAAAACAGATATCGGGAGTTCATCAGGACCCATGGCGCCTGATGGGCGCATGTCCCTTATAGCCAATTCTATAGATAATTCTGAGGGGTATTCAGTTATAGGGGTAGTATCTTCCTCAATACCCCTTAGTTTCCCATGCTGATCATTCATAGCATACAGACTTGAGATGTAATTAACCCAGGTTTGTTCGGAAATGGGGATTGGAGATGGACGCACTCTAGAACCACATCCCTCCCCAATAAGGGTCCAGAATTGTCTAGAGTTCCCATGAACTGCGGCTTCCCGCAATCCAATCCATAGCAGGTCCTCTTTTTCTCTTTTCATTTTTTTCCTTATCCTGCTTCTCCTCCTTTTAAGGAGAAATATTTTCTGAGATCTTTCTACTGCACCACATATGTATTGTTCCCTCACCAGTTTATTCATCTCCTTATTAAGGGAACCAACTGCTTTAGGGAGGGTGGTTTTTTTTTTCCTAATTAAATTCAATTTTTTTACGGTAGAAATAATCTCCTTTATAAAAGCATCGAAAGAGGACTGTTCCACCCCCTTCCAATTGCTTAAATTGGATAGTGTATTTTCAAGAAGGGGTTCCACGCCCTTCATAGCTTTATAATCCCAGAAACATCTTCCTGTTTTTTGGAAGGTGACCGCATCCCTATCCAACGCCCAGGAGTCAGAGTTGGGGAGCTCCAGAGAAAGCGTAAGGATGATAACATTATGGTCACTAAGAATAGTGTCCATAACAACCAAATCCCTTAAGAGAGAGAAAGTAGGGTGGTCAACAATTATGTAGTCTAGGATTGATTTGCTATTGGAAGAACTATGAGTGTAATTTGCAGGAACGTCGGATGGGAGCCTACCGTTGACTATAAGTCCCTCCGTGCTATGTAGTTCTTCCAGCAGCAGTTTACCCCGTTTGTTTGTTTTTATGTTATCTGGAAAGAGGGCTTGGGGTATCAATAAAACCTCCTCTTTTTCTTTATTCCTGAATAGTTCCAGACTATAATTGGACACTTTACAATTTAAGTCACCAACTAACAAAAAATTAGAGAAAGGAGCTATTTTTTTAATTTGTCTAATAAAAATGAAAATCTTCTTCATCAAAGTATTAAAAGAATCACCTGGTGGAATATAGGCATTTATTATAACAAGGGGGTATCTCTCCCCAGTTTTATCTAAGTTGGAGAGGGTCACAGCCTGAAAGAGGTTGCTGGGATCTATATGGTGGGAGAAACTCCACTTTATTGTATTGGATAATAGACAAGCAATTCCCCCTTTTGCATGTCCTCTAGTAGA